>NC_056742.1:517095586-517333086 GCF_019279795.1 Protopterus annectens | reverse complement strand
ATTTGTAAAAAAATTTATGATATTTCTCTTGTATGTTAAAACAATGTATCAAGCTACAAAATACAGTGTAAAGGTTATATATTAGGTTAAAATATATGGCCAAGGTGAAAGGGGGAACATCTGCTCTGCAATGACATGATGCACCATATTTAGTATAGTACAAGGGAGTCTGACCTCTGATTACAAGGCTAAGTAGCCATTTGTCCTTGAAGAATAAATTATTACAGATAAAAATAACATTTGAAATGTCTGTTTTCTTGAGCAATATACAGCTGCCACTTTCATGACTTATGCTTCATGATAAAGAAAGAAAAGCCTAGCTTTACGTGCTGAATAGAAAAGGAATAAAACATTGTTTTTTGTGAAGGCAAACTCTGGTTTGCATTAAAAGCCTATGCAGCCTACACAGTTACACACGCTAGAGTGATGTTTATGTATGTGGTAAGGCACTGATTTGGGAAACATGTCTGTAATCAGGAAAAGTTAGTCTATTTTTTACACCATGCACAATCACTTACAGCCTTGTTTTTTATGGACTGGTAGAAATAAAGACCATACTGTTGGACAGATGAGGTCTAAATTATTTTATGTGTGACTGTAAGAACAGCAGACGTTATTCAACTATGGTTCTTCAGGTACCAGCTGGATTTGAGTTTATGTTAAGTGATGAGGTGAGGCCAGTAATGAAAAAGTTGAGGTTAACAGTTCTGCTATAAAAATAGTACTTTGCTCATATTAGGAAAAGAAAGTGAAGTTACTTTGAATTGAGCATTGTGCAAACACATATTTAGGTTATGTACAAAGAGCAAAATAAAATACAAAGGTATGTTGTGTTATGTGTTAACTTTAAGTCAGAATGAAGGGACACTGGTGTATGGTTATTTAAAAAAATAACCATTCCACTTTGATAAGCTGAAGGTCTGGCAATATGGTCATTACAGTGATTTAATTGTAATTGGTTTACTGTATCAATGTACGAAAAAAATTAAACAAACCGAGTGCAGAACACCAAATAAATTAAACTGTCAGTTTTACAAGTAGTAAATATTCGAGGACCTACAAGTTCTGATGAGTAGTGGTCTGGTCTGAAATGTCACATTCCATGAAATTCCAGTTTGCCAGTATTCTAATGTGTTTGATTTTGGTGTTTTGTTGTATTATTCTCAGAAAAATGGAAAAATCTGTGACCTTGGTCAGAATATTTTGCATTATTAATACAGTGCATTATAATCCATGTGCCAGGTAATTAGCAATACCAGGACATTTCTTTTCAAGTAATAGAAAGGAGTGATTACAAACAGATAGATGTGGCCTTTTCCCTAAGCCTCATCATGTTAGAAATGTTTGATTTTCAGGTCTTTGAAATGCAAAACAGACTAGAAATATCTAAAAGGGATTACAGCAGCAATGACAACTGACAGACCAGCGTAACATTTCTCTGTGCTTGCAGCTCTCAAACAGTTGTGATTCCACAATCTGCAGTGAAGTGTAGATGTAAAGTCCGTGGTTAATGCATTATACACGAGCCTTCTTAAGCATGTCACACCAGTTAAATAACAGTTATTATGAGGCAGCTAGTTGCACATACTTTGTGCAAATATTATTTCTGCAACTGTTGATTGTCAGAATGAAATCATGTGAGAGGCAAAATGTGATGGTTCCTATTAAGGGGATGAGGCTAGCAGCTGAATTTGGCTATCTAAATCTGTTAAGATCTACATATCCCATGTGTGCTTATAGTTTTACACTTGTTCTTAAATAAAGAAAGCTTTGGCCAATATGGAGAAGGTCAGTGAAAATGAGATTGCCAACCAGAGTAGTTAAGGACCTTTCAGCAGTTTAGTGATTTGTTGGTATTCTTAACTCAGGGGTTGTTTTATTATTGTAATGTCACCTTCTGTGGTTTTATTTGCCATAATGTTTTCATGGTCTGAGGTCATTTACTCAATTTTTTTCTTTAATATTTCATTATGTAACAGTCCATCTCCATGTAATTTTCCATGGAATGCCCTTTGACCTTTGGTGTCATGTAAGGGATTCTCCTAAGGGTGTCATGAGAGCAATTCTGAGGACTGAAGTGTTTTTTCTAGTGATAATCAGTGATGTTCCCTTTGCTAGTTTAACTTCTGACAAGGTAGTTCTATCCTTAAGGATGACTGCAAATTGGGAGCATTGGGAGCTATCATAGATTCCCCCATGACACAAACATCTTACAAGAGGGTTAACACAAACAAATGTCTGGTGCAAAAGTCACGGACTAAAACTCAATGCCAAGAAATACATTATAGTGCTTTTTGTGAAAGCAGCCACCAAGACAAATTACAACATCAATAAGACATCCCTGAGAGTTGACTCAGTAGTGAGGGATCTGGAAACATATGTAGAAAGTAATCCAACCTTTCACCAACATATGGCCAAAGTGGTAAGAAAATCATTCTATGTTACCCAACTTATAAGTAAGGGCATGGCATCCAGGTCCAAGGAAGTCATAGTGCCACTTTATTTGGCCCTTATTAGACCTATCATTGAGTATAATGCTCCCTTTGGCATGTACCTGACCAGACATATGCAACAGTTGGAACACCCACAAAGATTCCTTACCAAGAGAATTCAGGGTATAAACACATTGTCCTTTATGGATCACCTTAAAGCCCTTTCGCTATATTTGGTCTCCTACAGGTTAGTGAAAGGCTATCTATGCCTAGCATACAAGCCATCCTCTGATCCAGCTCTGATGGACCTTTTCCACATGCACAAAATGAGCAGCATTAGAACCATTAGATCAAAGGATTTAATTTTTGCTTGTAAGAAAAAAATGGGACATGTTGGCAAGATAGATATGTGTCTCAGAGGATCCCCTTGCTCTACAACAGGTTTCCCATCCATGTAAAGAAGAGTCCATCTCTAACCTTATTTAAGTGTAACCTTAACTAATGGATGGGACATTGGAAATTTATCCTGGATCTCACCCCCCCCCCATGTCTCTAATAGGCACTGGCAGATAGCAACATTTAAACTAACACACTCCTACCAACATACACCCTAGAAAGTTCCTAACTAACATACCCCTGCTAATAAACATCCATGATACTTAGTTGACACATTTGAGTTGGCTTGTACGGCTAGGCTTATAAAGTCCCTGGTTGTTGTTAGCCTAGTATATACCTACGGACCTACAAGGATGAGCCTTACTTAAGTTTAGCAGGAAGTTGAGATTGGTTGTTAGCCTAGTATATACCTGCAAACCTACAAGGATGATCCTTACTTGAGTTAAGCAGGAAGTTGAGATTGGTTGTTATTCTAGTATATTCCTACGAACCTACAAGGATGATCCTTACTTGAGTTTAGCAGGAAGTTGAGGTTGTTTGTTAGCCTAGTATACCTATGAACCTACATGGATAATCCTTACTTGAGTTTAGCAGGAAGTTGAGATTGGTTGTTAGCCTAGTATATACCTATGAGACTACAAGGATGATCCTTACGTGAGTTTAGCAGGAAGTTGAGATTGGTTGTTAGCCTAGCATATACCTATGAACCTACAAGGATGATCCTTACTTGAGTTTAGCAGGAAGTTGAGGTGGCAGTGATGTTGATATTCATGCCATGTAGCCTCCTCCGTACCGTAGTGCAAGATGTATGCAAAATCACAAAATTAAGAATACTATGGGTTCTAATAAGTTTGTAGGCTCATAGGTTGTTACTAGGCTAACAATCACGAGTCCCTTACAAGCCTGGCCTCACATTCCAAACCATTTAGGTCCCAAGTATCATGGGCATCTATGTGGGGGGGCATATCAGTAGGGTGGTAACTTAGGATTTATTATAGGGGCTGTTAGTTAAGATGCTTTTCTTAATGACAGTCTCTGTCCCTAATGGACATGGAGGCCAGACCTAAATGAAATGAATAACTATATATATATATATATATATATATATATATATATATATATATATATATATATATATATATATAGTAGGTTCCTTTCACTAATTCGAAATAGTGCATGGAATGCTTACTGCGGCAAAAGTGCACTTAATCGAAAGTGTTGTACTGAACTTTCATGCAGTACTCACGGACCTTAGGGTTAGGGCACGGGCTATCCCCTTACCATGACCCATGCCCTAATCCTAAGGTCCGTAACAACTACAGTGCAGTGAAGGACATAGCAATGTCCTCCACTATGGTGCGATAGTCACGGACCTTAGGGTTAGGGCATTGGTAAGGGTAAGGGGATAGCTTTACTAACTATAGCTTGTTTTTTATGTCCTCCACTGTGCTGTGGTGTTTTCGGTGAAGTGCACTTACGCAAAAGTTCACTTTCATTAAAGTGAACTTTTGCAGAAGTGAGGCTTCTTATTACAAGTTCGAAGTAGTGAACATTCGTTCTTGAAATAGGAATCCATATATATATATATATATATATATATATATATATATATATATATATATATATATATATATAGATATATAGATATATATAAACAGTAGAACTTCTGTAAGTTGACCACCCAAGGGACTGTAACAAACTGGTCAAAATACAGAGGTAGTCCAACATAAGGAACTAGGCCTACTCTACTGACATGTACTTTACTTTCTTGTACAGCTTTTACTAGAGAATATCATACGAAATCATACATAATCAAAACACAGTGAAACCATACATACAGTATCACACAAAATCAGTATATTTATTGTTTTCTCATGGTTTAGTCATTCTTTCTGAAAAAAGAGTCACTCTTGGTCTGTTTATTATTCTTATTACAAAGGTAAGTGGTGAAAGCACTCTCAATGCTGGCTATACCACTCAGCATACCCGGGCATTTTTCCACAGCAAATGACTTCAACTGCATTATCAGATGCCTGACATCCTCTTCATTTGAAGTCTCTGCAATTTCTGTGTCATCCTCACTTGCTTCTTCCACTTCATCAGATGCTATATGCACTTTTACACTGGTCTGTACTTCGGCCATATCACTTGGAAAATTGCTTCTGGGTCAGGTTCATTACAGGTCACCTCCTCATCATCCATTGCAACAAAACCTTCAAAATCTACTCTTTCGAATTCTGTCATGGGAGCTGGACTGCCTGATGGGGCCAAAACACTGTGCTCTTGGGTTATGACAAACCCAGCTTTCTTGAAACATTTCTGTATCATTTCTGGCTGAACTTTAGTCCAAGCAGAACTGATCCAGAGGACAACATCCAGAGCATTAACTGATGCAGCAGATGAAGTTGCTTCCACAGGCAGACCACAGGTTTATGTTTTAGTAATGACCCACTGCAGGAGTTGGGCTCGGTAGTGCATTTTAAATGTTTTGATGATGCCTTGGTCAAGAAGTTGGATTTTTGAGGTTGTGTTTTGAGGTAGAAATTTCAGTGTCACATTTGTGAGATGATTTACTTGCGGGTAGCCAGGACAGTTGTCTACTGTCAGTAGAATAGACCATTTCTTCTTCTTCATTGCTCGGTCAATACCTCTTACCCACTCCTCCAATAGGCCACTAGTCATCCATGCAAATTTGTTTGATCTCCAAGTGACGGGGAGGTCTTTGGACTTTAGGTTCTTCAATGCACACGGCTTTGCCAATTTACCAATCACCAAGGGCTTTAGTTTCTCTCCGGTTAAGCTAGCGCAAAGCAGAACTGTGAAGCATTCTTTAGAAAGTTTCCTGCTCTTACATTTGTCACCCTTCATGACAAGGCACCTGTCAGGCATTGCATTGAAAAAGTGTCCCCACTCATTAGCATTAAAGATGTCATCATATTTGAAGTCTCTAGTGAAGTCCGGGAACTTTTTGATGAACTCTTCCACAACTTCTACTGGAACTTCATTGGATTCACCACACAAGATTTTCTGGGAGATCTCATGTCACAGTTTAAATTTCTCGAGCCAACCACTTGATGCTTGGAAATTTGCCAGCCCAAATTCCTGTGCGAATTTTTCGGCAACTTTTTGGATCATCCGCCAAGAGATTCGGGCTTTAACTGCCCTCATTTGTTTGAACAAGCTTAATGTGGCTTTATTGACTTCATTGAGGGAAGTTTTTTCTCCTTTTCTGCTATAGGTCTCTGCTTTCCTTACCATGTCTCTCCAAGTACTCATGTTTACATTTTTGGATGTTGCTAACTGTGGTCTTGCCAACACCAGAATGTTTCGCCATCTTTCTTTGGCTGCTGCTTTCCAAAACGTGTAAAAGATCAACCTTTTCCTTCAATGTCAGCTCTTTGAGTTCTTTCCTTTGGGCCATCATGTCTCGATTATCTGTAAAATTTTTCAGTAATTGTAGGATGTACCTACAATTCAGACCAGTCCTTCATGTTGAAAAGATCTTCAGCAATAAGGGATAAACAAAAAGATGTTAGGTCTAATCCAACACATGGTAATAATAAAACATGAAAAAAGAACTTAAACTGAAGAAAAAAAATAATACAACTAAGGGACAAAGTCCATGCCTTCTACCCCTTGATGCAGAGTAGACTCAACTGGTCAAGTTATAGAGGGTAAATTAATATTGTGTGTCACAGTCCAAGTGGTCAAGTAACAACTTACAGAGGTGGTCAATATAGAGAAGTTGTTCTTTCATTGAGTACATGTGGTGCATGTCCAGCCTATGAAAATTAGGTCAACTTAAGGAAGTGGTCAATGTATGGAGGTGGTCAGCTATGGAGGTTCTACTGTATTTATATAGGTTTACTATCAAAATGTTGAAACTTAAAACAGTTTTTTACAAAATTACCAAATTGCTTATCTGACTTTGGTAATACCAAATTACCAAAATATTGGAAATGGTAACCACGACAATGAACATTCAAACATCAGAACTTCCAGTGTTGAAAGTCTGTGTTACCATTAATATGTTGGCAGGGGGCAAGCCCCCTGCACTCCCTACACCCCCTGCATATTATATATAACAACACCAAGATTGCACTACAGTGAAGAAAAGGGAAAATTTCCTGATGTGCACTGTACCTCAATCTCAATTCAAAAGATCAACTTCATATTCGTGAATGTATTTTGTGGTCAAACTTAGTGTTATCACTGTTGATGCATTGTGGTGTACTGTTTTTATTAATGTTTTGAGTTGCAACAGTATGTGTAAGAGTAAAGTGTTGTTTAGCATTTATAGAAGAAAATTAGTGAACAGTATGGATCTGTTTCAAAACTAGCCATGAATGTGAAATTAGGAATAAGTGTTGCAGTTATCCTTACAGAAGCTGTATCTCATACATTGTTACACACACACACACACACACACACACACACACACACACACACACACACACACACACACACACACACACACACACACACACACACACACACAATATGAATTTTTTTAAGAAAATATACTATAAAACTGTAGGAGAGTTATTTAGTGCAGTATACAAGGAGAATAACGTCTTATTCTTAAAGCTATTTGGGGGTGACAGAAAGAGGGTGAAAGGATGATAGTGTTGGAATTAGATTACAGAGACAAACTGGGTTGTGCTCGTGGGATTCATGTATGAAATGTGTAGCAGTATAGTGTTAAAGTTTCAAGTGTATCTGTGAAAACATGGATATTCAGCCATTTTTTGGAGAGATACATAGCACAACTAATAGCATATCTTGGCTTAGCTGCCTGAAAATAATACATAAATGAGTAATTTTCACAGAATCAATGCACACTATTCATAGGCAGATACAAGGCTAACTAACAACCACTAGGACCTTTATAATCCTAGCCGTGCAACCCAAATGTATCCCATGAGTTATGGTGCCATAGAGATTATTATAAAGGGAGTATGTTAGCTAGGGCATGATTTAATGGTTGCCTCTGTGCATCAGAGACATAAATGCTAAACGTGGGATGAATTTTTGATTTCCCATTCATTAGGTTACGCTTGAATAGGGTTAGGGAAAGGATGTGCTTCACATGTATGGGAAGTCTATTCCAGAGATTGGGTATTCTTTGAGAAGTATCCCTGTCCCTCCAACATGTCCTGTTTATGTTCTAAATCTCATACTTCTGATTCTGCTTGTTCATGTTCTAGATCTCATACTTCAGGTTCTGTGTGTTCATGTTCTAGACCTCATACTTCTGGTTCCGTGTGCTCATGTTCTAGATCTCATACCTCAGATCTTGTCTGTTCATGTTCTAGATCTCATAATTTTGATTCTGCTTGTTCGTGTTCTGGATCTCATGCCTCTGATTCTGCTTGTTCATGTTCTAGATATCATGCTTCTAATTCTGCTTGTTTGTGTTCTAGATCTCATACTTCTTATTCTGTTTGTTCATGTTCTAGATCTCATACTACTGATTCTGTTTGTTCATGTTCTAGATCTCATACTTCTGATTCTGTTTATTCTGTGAATATGCAAAAGGTCCATCAGAGTGGCATCCAATGATGCCTTATATGGCAAGCATAGATCTCATCTTTGCAGTCTGTAGAAAACAGGGTATAGAAATAGGGCTTTGAGGTGATCTGTATAGGACATCGTGCTTACTTCCTGTATTTTATTTTGTGAGGAACTTCTGTGGGCATTTCAGTTGTTGCATGTACATAACAATGGGGGAACTAGACTCAATCATGGGTTTAATGAGGACTGAATATAGTGGCACAATGACCTCCCTAGACCTATATGCCATTACCTTTGCACTTACTTTTAAGTTGAGCAATACAGAATGATTCCCTTATTGCTTTAGACACATGTTGGTTAAAGGTCAGGTTACTGTCTTCATGGAACCCCAAATCTCTGACTACTGGGCCTAATGTTAGGGGTGTTTTATCAATAAGGTAGTTTCCGTGACTGGAGGACTTACCGGATTGTAATATTATGCATTTCTTGGCACTGAGTTTTAAGCCATGGTTTTGGCACCAGTAATTTTTTTGCTTTATTACCTCCTGTAAGATGGTTACAATGCCCGAATGGGGGATTGTGTCAAATGCCTTAGCTGGGTCATGGTTGACAGTATGGACCATTTTACCATCATCCATTGCCTTGGTAACCTTTTCAAAGAACAGAACTAGGTTAATTAGGCATAACCTGTTCTTGTTGAAAGCAAACTGAGTGGGGTCCAGTACCTGAGGGTTAGCTATGTCATTGTTATCAGTTCCATGACCATTCTTGCCATGGCTTTGCATATGAGACTAATAGGTCTGCAGTTTCTTGGATTTATTGAGGGTCTTCCCTTGTGTAGAGAGATGACCATTGCAGTCCTCCATTTGCCTTGCAGAAATTCTGTTCAGATGCTGTAGTTGAATAATGACTCTAGCGGCACTAGTAGGTCATATTTCAAGCTATCTAGGAGACATGCCAGAATATTAATTGGGCCTATAAAAACTGTGTTCTTGACTTTAGAAAACGCAGCTAGAACACTTTCCATATTGATAGTTGGATGGTTGAGGTTAGCTGGTATTTCCTTGGAGGAGTTTGGGGGGGAATGGGGGGTGAAGATGGAGATGAATTTGTTGGCCAGTAGATTTGCTATATTTCCCAGCTCCTTGAAGGGGGTTCCATTCACAATCGGCCTGCAACACTGTAATGTACTATCTTTGAGGTTTTGGATGTATCTAAGGAAGGCCTTATGGTTGTCTTTGGCCTGAAAAGCTATCTTAACCTCATAATTGGCTTTCTTGAACTTTATTAACCCTCTTATTTGTCTATTTAGTTTGAGGAGATTTTTTTTTCTTTTTTGGGTATTACTATTTCTAATTTTTGATATGACTTTTTTTCTTTTTGTGCAACCTGTTTAATTTTTGATTCCACTAGGGAGGCTTTTTTAGTTTGTTTTGGACTTGCTTTTGGTAGGTACAGCAAGCCCTATGCAATTGTTGAATAATTTCATATAGGCTGATGAGTTCTCTGGGTTTGGGGGCTTGGAATTTAGAGAGGTTATCACTTAGTAAGAAGTAGTTTGCCATGGAATAGTTCCTAACTGTTACACAGTTTACTAAGGTTGCAGTGTTTATTTTTATTTCGAAGGAGACTGCTTTGTGATTCGATCTTGCCAGAGATGACATGACACTGGACAGTATACAGCATTCTTTCATATTTGTTAGCACAAGGTCCAATATTTTTGCACATCTAGTTGGCATATGCACTATCTAATATAGAGTGTTTGTGTTTACAAAGCCTAGGAATCTCTGTGTCTGCAAAGTTGGGGTCATGTAGGATTCCCAGTTTATAGAGGGGTAATTAAAGTCCCCCATGAGAATGGTATTTGGTTGAATGGTGAGTGTCTGTAGTAGGTTTATGTATGAGCTATGGATTGAGGGTGTGACTTATAACTTGTAGAATATGGTATGGGACTTTGTGGTAATCTTTACATGGACAAACTCTAGCACATTGTCCTGTTGGACCAACCTAGAGGTATGCTTGTTACTGATGTAGATTAAGACACCTCACCCTTTATTCCCTGTCTGTGCAGTTGTTGGTCTAAATGTGTGGAAGCCACTGAAGCTTTTCACTGACAGAATATTCTCAGCAGCTTTAAACCGTGTCTCAGTAGCAGCACAGATGTCTGCATTCTCCAAAGGGAGGAGAGCTTGTAGTGAGCGGAGCTATTGTTTAAACTCCTGGCATTGAGTAGTAACACCTTTGGATTCCCTTGGGTCGATTTTGCTATGTTGGAAGGTTTGTCAAATTGGCAATGTCTAAAAAAGGCTCTATGATGGATGACAATGTTTTAGCCAATATTTAAAAGTCTTGAGGGGACAGAAGCAGACCATCCTTGGCAAAGCAACCTGGTTTGTTAATCATATCATCCCATGCTGTCCAATACTGTATGAATAACATCATAATCTAAGCCAATTATTCAAGCCAAGCATATTTTGTTTGTATTGTGACATCATCCTTGGTAAGTGTAGAATGCTGGCAAGTAGTCTGAGAGCTCCATGATGTCTCTCTTCATATAGTCCAGGTAGATATGTCTCAGGTAATTTATACCTTCATGGACTATGACCTAGTCACAGTGGTACCTGCTGTGCTGTGACTTTTGTGTGTGCATGACTTGGTGGATCCTGGTTTCTGATAAGCAAATGACCATTACGTTTTCTTTGTCCAGCCTGGTGAGAGGGGCACATGTATGCAGGCACAGTGGAGTATCCTATGACTGGGGTCCTGGGTAGTGTGTTTGCTTGCCTTATGAGCTTAGCAGTTGAAGCTCCAGTGGCTGTATGTGTAGTGTTTGGCGTTGCTGTTGCTGATTGTTTTTGAGTTTGTTGAGGTCACTTTTTGCTAGTGGAATATATAGGAGGTCTTTCAGGTTTGAGAAGACCCTGCACTTTAGTACTTCAGCATAAGCTGATCTATGTGTGAGCCACATACTATGTGTTGTGGTCGTTGCATGTGTGTTTTGACAACATGATTTTTATTCTGTGTGCTTGCACACAAGAGTTTTGCTTCTAGTGACATTGTGTATACAGACCTCTTATGTATCTGTTTCTTTAAGGATTGAATAATTCTCATTGAACATGAGACATTGTCCCAAGATACCCATGTTCACCAGACTGGCTGAAGAGAAATTTGGAAGGGGTATATATATGATTGCAGGTCCTTTATTGGGTATGTACAGGAGTGTGGTGCATGAGATTTTAAAACAGAGGGAAACTGCTTTTTGGGACTTCAATCTTCAGTCAACACAGAACTAAATTTAGGGAGTGAGGCTTCACAACATGCAAATTAGTTGCACTATCCTTCTCAGCATGCAAAGTAGTTTCCTAGTTACTGGGCACAAAAAGATAGTTCTATGGGAACATTTTAATTTTTAGGTATTTGCTACTTACAAGACAGTGCCAACAGCCAGTGCATAATAAGCAATAGTGCTACAGGCGCTAAATACAATGAAACCTGACAAATAATACAATGGCTGCAGTTAGGGGTGTCTTGTGTGTTTCCCAACTTGGATAGACCAAACTCTATCACCTTCTGCAACTAGATGGATACATACCTCTCAACTGTACAGTTTTCCGTAGAATGTCCAGATGTTTGCCTCACATTTTTGGTCTGTTTTTCATAAAAAATTAAATTTTCTGGTAAAGTATTGGCAAGTGAGTGAAAATTAAAGCCAGAAAATAATGATAGACATTTGGGTTTCAGACTTCAAACTCTTCAGAAAATTCATGCTAATGCAAAACCTACTATGCTATCAACTTTCTAACTTTGTAAGACAATATTTAAAAATTGTCCCTATTTTTGGGCCTTTGTCCTCCCATAATTTATGGCTTTGTCCAGATTTCTTGCTCTAAGAGGTTAAGAGTTATGGAAGGATAATCCTCAGTCCACTTAATGTAAAACCACAGAACAAAGGCTTGCTGAAGTGTTGAAAGACAGTTATGTAACCAGTAATTATCTAGATAGCCGCTTTCAACAAGTAAAACAATAGAACAAGCAATGATATGCAAAGTACACTTTTTTCAAAACAAAACACAAGAAATTTTAATAAATATCCTAACATATCAATAGCAGTGAACCGTGATCACATATTCCAAGTGCAATTTCTCAGTAAAATACTTAGCTGGACAGAACTTGATGCCAGAAAAGCACTTCTGAGGTGCAGGCAAGGACACCAAGACACAATGAACTACAACAAACATGAGGCTACCAGAAATAAAACACAAATATACAATCTGTTTCACCATTGTACAAACTTACTGGTAACTCCTTGAAAAGTAGTGTTGTATAAAATGGTAAAACACTCAGCACAAAGCTGATTAGATTACAAAACTGAATGTGAATGTATTTACATTGTTTTTATCCTATCACAGTGGGTCTACTTCACTTTGTCGAAAAACCTATTTGTCAAATACCTTTGTTCGAACCCTATTTGTTGAAGCCTTAATCCATTGAATGTTCATTCAAGCGAAATTTTTCCCAGGGGAAAAAAACACTTGGCCATCATCGTGAATTTGCCCTTTTCCCCATTGCAGTGCGATCTTGGAGTTGGTATATTTAGTTGGGGGAATGTGTGGGGGGTACAGCCCCCCAACTGGGTGGGTTTTAAATTTTGTGAATTTTGTGATGCTCATTTGGTTGGCCAAGCATTTTTTTCCCCTGGGAAGAATTTAGCTTAAATTAATGTTCGATAGATTAAGGCTTCAACAAATAGTGTTCAACAAAAATGTATTCGACAAATATGTTTTTTGACAAAGTGAAGTACACTCATCACAGTTGAATTCCAGGAGAAAATAAAATCAAGTTTCTTAAGAAAGCTGCCATGCTTCAGTATTTTCACCTCTTCTCTATAGCACTGTATATGTAGGCAAGACCGAGAGGGCTATTAAACAGAGGGTCTATCAACATACCTATGATATACTTAACCAAAATGAGAAAAATGCCCTCTTTAGGCATATTAGGGACCATCCAAGTCATTCATTCAAGTTTTGTGTTATTGACAATGTTGACCTAGGGCAACAGGAGGGTCCTTCTGATGATTACCTTGAATTTTTAGAACTAATATGGCAGGTCAGGATGAATGCTTGCATTTATCCTGGACTTAATGACAGACTTTCAGTATGTCCCTTTTTGAAATTGAAAGCTGCTTTTTATGTTTAGTGTTTTTATATTTTTGCAGCATTTAAGTGTATATTATCCTTCGAATTTTGGGGTTATGTCTTGATTGCATATTTATGTTTTCTATCTGATTGTTATTGTAATTATGGGGCATGTTTTTAGTTTAATAGTTTCCTTGGAAATTAATTAGGTGAGGGTGTGTGTGTGTGGTTAGTGGTTAACCTGTCAGTAGGCAGGAGTGTGTGTATTTAATACAATGGTTTCATCATTTTTACTTGTTCTGAAGAAGTCTTGCATTTTGAGATGAAAGTGCTCAATAAAATTTCATTTTGGCACTTGTGGTGTTCTTTGTTGCCTTCTGCTTCATTGTTTACTGTTTTGTTGTTTCATATTTCTCTATCATCTTAAGATGTCCTGTTCATTCAAGCAAAGAGAACATTTTCATAACTTTTTTTCAGAGCTCATCTTCTTTTTGTAAACCTGTTACAGTTTGTAGAATGCTTGCTATTGTTTTACTAAATGTATTTTCATTTACAAATACAATATATAAAATCACATTGATAAGAATCCAGTTCAAACATAATATTAATTTCACAGATTAACATGTAAAATAATTGGAAATAAAATCTTTGAAAAAAAAGAAATGAACAGAAAAAGCTATATACAATATATACATTTGTGCTCAACAATTCTCACTGCTATTACATTATTTCATTAACTTATGAAAGGCTATGAAACAAAACTAATAATTCATTTTTCTACTTTCTGAATCAAATCCAAAACAGAAGGCCAAAATCTAAGTTTTAAAATGTTTGACTTAGAATTTAATTTTATCACATTTCTTTCTTTCTCTGAAAATGTTTTAACTGAAATAATAAATTCTGAAAATGTAGGTGCAGTCAATTGTAACCATCTTCTTGTTATAGGTTTCCTAGCAATGGCTAGATAACATGACAAAAAAATATTTAGCTTTGTCAATACACAGGGGAATAGGAATAGGGACATTATACCATACTAAATCTTCAGAAATATAAATACTATCAGACCATAAAGTTTAACCAAATAGTTGTATAAGATTCTAATAATCACTTAAAGGGGAACACTCAAATATCACATGAGACCAGTCAGCTTTACAATTTAAGATGCATCTCCAACAGGATTTATTTTTAGCTTTATCTATCTTTGCTAGTCTATTTGGAGTAATAGATGCTCTAAGCAGTGTTTTCCAAGTAAACATTTTCCAAAAAGGAGAATGTGTGGTTTAGGGACTGATAGTAACATTGACTTTTTGTCTGAATCTGAAAAAAATATTTTCATTACTTGGAAATACAATATTCTAGTATGCTGAATTTATTTTAGTCTTGAAATTTAATAATATTGAATATAAAATTGATAATATTCCTTTTCTATAACTGGGATCATAAACTACTTTACACAGACACTCAATAAAAGGTGGAATTTCTAGTTGATCAGAAGACTTTAATGAACTGATTTTCTCAGATGGAAACAAATTAAACTTCTGTATTTATAAACAGTCATTACTGAAACTGAGTTGAAATTAATTTATTAAAGTATCAATCAATTTCCATTTTAGGCCCAAGAAGTATCTATACCAACCTAGGAATTTATTATTTCCCTGTCTTAAAAATATTATTGTCAAGTCTTCCTACTAAATCAATAGAAGAGCAAAATGGGTGTAGCAGGAATAACCAACAATTTATAACAGAATATTTATGAAATATACCTTTAATTTTTTAAAGAATATTATTTATTTAGAATTAGAAAGACTAACTACTTTACATGGAATATAACTGCTTATTAATGTCCAAGCCTTATTATTTATTGCTTCAAAAATAAGTGGTTTGATTCAAATGTTTTCAAATTTATTAGCTCTAATTGTAGTCTCTTCCAGTTTGCATTATATTTAATATCTAACCATTGAGTAACAGTTTTATAAATTGCAGCTTGTGCACATGTTTCAATATCAGGAAACGCAATAACTCACTTATATGGTAAACATATGCCACTCTAGGTTTTTTAGGATACCATAAAAATTTATTTGAATTTTATTAATTATTTTATATTGATCTTTAAAAAAGAGACATGCACTACAGAAAGTATAAGAATTTTGGTAAGAAAAGCATATCCATAATAACTAATCTTTTCTCAAATATGAGGAATATATTATTCCAATTGTTTATTAAAATACAAGATTACTAATACAAGTATTATAATTATCATTTCTTATTTCTTCTAGATTAAAACTTAAAATAATTCTAAGATATCTTATTTGTTTATTATCTTATCCCAATTAAAATTTGATATTTTAGTTTTATTTATATTAAAAACAATCCAGAAACATTTGCAAATTAAACATTTCTTTTTGAATATGTTAATATGATGAATATAAATTATTAACTGTTAAAACAATATCGCCTGCAAAGAGAAGAATCTTTGATTCATAAAAATCATTTAATTCCATGAAAGTTTCTGTTTTATCTGATTGAAATTGATAAATATCCTAGGACTACTGCAAAAAGAATAGGACAGAGATGGCATCCCTCTTTAGAACCTTTCTTTAAATCTAAAGGTTTAGATAAGAAGGAACATATTTTGACAAAAAATTAGTATTAGAATATAACACTAATTAAAAGTAATAACACAAGAAACAAAAATCCCAATCAACTGATTAAAAAATTTTCAGTATCAAGGCTTAGAAATGTTATTCCTTCTTTTGTGGTATTAACATACCCCCAGATTCTGCAAGCCCTGCACGGCATGCAGGACTAGTGCAGGAGCTCCAGCAGGCAATATGTCTGCTGTGCGATCCAGGAATAACCTGTAGGGGTGTGCACGAGAGCTCCTGCACTAGTCCTGCATGGACTCAGCCCCTATATGCAAATTACCCCATTTGCAGGAGAAATCCATGCAAATGAGGTGAATTTTCAATCCAGGAAGCTGGAATCCGGCCGTGCAGGACTAGTGTAATCTGCAGAAATGTACTCCACCAGTAATGGAGTACATTTCTGCAAATTACAAAATGGAGCCATGACAGCTCCAAATAAAGGGTGGATATCATGTAGGAAGCATGCCAATGGCCAACTATAAGGCCATTGGCATGGAAAACATTTGCAAAAATAAAAAAATCAACTTTTATTTTTTTAGCCGATCTCAGCTGTTTAAGTATAGAGCAGCAGCATGCAAACAGGATCGAGCGGAAAATAAGAAAAAAAAAACATAAAATAAACATTCTAACCAAAACAACTACTTTGCCATTATACTCAATAGCAGGCAGAAGACAACATGGCCAGTGAATAGTGGCTGCTAAGGGGGGAGGCTCACTGTGGGACATGTAACTATGCATCAGCAGGCAATCCTATGCAAATGAGAGGAATTATACTGAATCCCAGATTTCCCCTGCATGCTAGTCAGCACCCAACAGTGTAAGAGCAAGAATAGCCTAGTATAAGCCTAGGAGTTATCTGACATCATAGGGGGTGTGTCAGGCATACTGTAAGTGGATTGGAGCCCTGTGGCTTGGGTTTGCTCTTAGCTTAACAGAGCTAAGCAAGGGGGTGTGTCTGAGGCTGCCTAGCACTCTGTACATTGCCTGAGTGAGTGTGCACGCCATGCACCAGGTTTTAAAGGAAAAAAGTAAACCAGGAAATAGCAGCTCTGTGCACATTTGAGTACTGTGATTGCACGGCACACCCCCGGGCTTAAGCGGGAAGGCAATGGGAAGGGAAAGTAGCAGTAGGAAGGTAATCTAGGAGAACTAGCATAGCTAGCAGGTGAAATGTATCAGAATCAGCCATTTACAAAGGCAGCAGACCAGACTAGCCTAGAACACTACTATAAACTATGCAAACAGCTTTCCCTCTGTTTTTTCCCACATACTCTACACAACCGGTGTATACAAGTGGGGAAATCTTAACAAACAAAAACAACAGAATGATAGCGGTTGCAGCAGCTATCAGACATCAACATGTAGAACAGGCTGAGGGTGGTGAGGATGAGAATGCTGTCGACCAACCCACAGTGAGGAGACAGAGAAGGGTTACAGACCCAGGGTAATCTACCAGGGGCTACATGAGCTGGAGATAGTGGAGCACTATAGGGTGGACAGAGACCTCCTACAGCAAACTGTTGAGCTGTGCCGGCCATGCCTGACACAGGAGGGTGGCCTAATGGTTAAGGTGTTTGCCTTACAAACACAAGGTGCAGGGTTTGAGACTCATGAGGGATAATTGGCTAGGCTTACAATGGCTCGTAAGGGCAGTTAGCTTAGTACTAACCTATGAACCTATGACACACAGAACTAACAGAGGGGAACCCATCCTAGTGGATACCAAGGTATGTGTAGGCCTAGGAATACTAGCCACAGGTACCTCCCAAAGCCCAACTGGAGATATCATGGGGATCTCACAGGCATCAGCATCCAGAGTATTCCACCAGTTCCTGGATGCCATGTCAGCACATGCCAGTGAGCACGTATACTTCCTCAACACCCTTGAGGTGTTGGCCAGCAATATGCGTCTCTTCCACCAAATAGTAGACTACCCTGATGTGGTGGTTGCTATAGACTGCATGCACCTATGCATCAAAGCACCACTCGGTGAATGGAGTAGGGTCTATATCAACCGCAAGGGCTTCCCCTCCATCAACTACCA
Source organism: Protopterus annectens (assembly GCF_019279795.1). Lineage (NCBI taxonomy): Eukaryota > Metazoa > Chordata > Ceratodontiformes > Protopteridae > Protopterus > Protopterus annectens. The sequence goes on along the minus strand of NC_056742.1, from coordinate 517,314,920 downwards.
GGTCATGTGTGATGCCCACGGCTTTATAATGAATGTGTTGTGCTGGCTGCCCTAGAAGCTATCATGATTCCCACATCTGGCATCTGATGCAGTTGTACCAGAGATTTGCCAGTGGGGACATCCCTTACGGTGACCTAGTGGGGGATGCTGGTTATGCACTTGAACCGTGGCTGATGACACCCATCAGAAATGCACACACACCCGAACATGAATGCCATAATGAGACATACGCACAGAACAGAATCATAATAGAGCATGTGTTTGGGATGCTCAAGTCATTGTTCTGGTGCCTGGATACATCCAGTGGAGCCTTGCAGTACTCACCAGCTACATGTACCCAAATTGTTATCATATGTGCCATGCTACACAATATGAGACTGTGGAAACAGTTGCAGCAGGAACAGCACAGGGCAGGGCCACACAGCCCCCCACCAATGCCAAGGCCTGCACAGGCACAGAGTGACTCAGAAGAGGAACAACCTGAGTCTGCTCCAGTAGGCAGATGGAGGCGTGCCCAGTATGCCATGGTCTTGACAAAGAGGCAACGCATAGTACATACACTGACACAGTATGGACCCAGGGAATGACACCTCTCTCTGACTTGAACATGCAGTAAAAAGGATGCCAAACATGATACTACCTGTGCTCAACCATATATAGGGAGTGTACTATGGACATCTGACATAGGCAGCCCCCAGCACCATTCTCAATACTGGCACACCCACAAGGTAAGTCACTCCCCTTACCGATTGCTGATTGGAGTAGTATGTGTTGTTACTTGTATCTATGGCATGGATGTGAGCATGCAAGGGAATCAGGTGACTGAATGGGATGCCAGCAGATAGTAGACACATATAGTGGCAGCATGAGATCTGTAACAAATACAGGTGTCACCATAGTAGCCAGTACTACACATGTTGACAAAACCCACTGCAGGAAATGTGCTGGGCCACATGTGTGTCCATATGACTCACACATGCCAGTCAGGGAGGTTCACATACACAACAACAGTCACAGCCAACAGGACAGGTGAAGACAAACACAAACAAAGGCTGTGCTAAGGCCACTGAATGATGCCTATGGGTAGCCTCCCCACAGGCCTACACAGACAGACCACATTTGTTCAGGCAGTGAGATGTTAGTTCTGAAGGGTAGGAAGTCAGAAACTAATATGTAGGTCAATCAAATGTAAGACCTGTAGTACACTGACATGCCTCTAGTCAGCATGATAGGTTAGAAAACAGAATGAAATGGAGTACCTGGCATACCAGTACATAGCAAATGTGTACAAGTGTCAGGTGTGCACTCCCCAATCCTGTGTAGCAATGTAGAAACAGTCCGATGTGCCCCCCAATAGCCTATGTAAAATTGTAGTAACAGTCAGGTGTGCCCCAATCCTATGTAGAAATGTAGTAAAAGTCAGGTGTGCTCCCCCAATCCTGTGTAGCAATGTAGAAACAGTCAGGTGTGCCCCCCATAGCCTATGTAGACAATAGTTACAGTCAGATGAGCCCCCCAATCCTATGTAGAAATGTAGTAACAGTCAGGTGTCCCCCCAATCCTGTGTAGAAATGTAGAAACAGGTGTGCCCCCCAACCCTACTTAGACATGTAGTAACAGTCAGGTGTCCCCCCCAATCCTATATAGAAATGTAGTACAGGCCTGGTGTGACTCCCCCCAATCTGATGTACACATGTTGTGACAGTCAGGTGTGCCCCCGCAATCTGATGTAGAAATGTAGTAACAGTCAGGTGTGCCCCACCAATCCTGTGTAGCAATGTAGAAACAGTCAGTTGTGCCCCCATATCCTATGTAGACATGTAGTAACTGTCAGGTGTGCCCCCAATCATATGTAGAAATGTAGTAGCATGTATGTGTAGGTATAATTCCAGTGGAGCACAGATGCCCAGAGGTGGCCAAGGTAGCAGGATAGATTGTAGCATTTGTACAATATGCAACTATGTGTGTGTCAGGCTGGTTTGTGTTTCATATTGTGTGAGTGGTCAGTATGTATGCATGTTGAGGTATAACCTGGTGGCCATTGCCCACTACTGCTGATGACAGTGCCAAGTCCTCACAACTGCAGTACCAAAGACAATTCCCACCAGTATAACACATGCTAGCAGTAAGCCATTGTAAATATATGGTTGTAATATGTGTCACCATCTGAAATATGGGCATTGCTGTTGGGCTGGATATACAAGCAGTACACAGGGGAAAGTACCCCAGACATACAGTATATAATGTGTAACTGTGAAATGGGCACACTCTTGGAATTGTACATACAGGTATGCAACACATTACCTGGGCCTGTAGTAACGAATACCGGTGTCATCTGCCTGAATACTTGCAGATCACAAAGGTGGTAGGACTGATGTATTGGGAAACAGCTGATGTACCTGCACAGGCCACCATAACTGGAATGCCCCATGCATATCTGTGCATCAGATACAAGTAGTGTCCATAGCACACATGCACCCAGCTCACCCAAACACTACCCACAGGTACCTCTTGGGTCGTATCCCTGCTGTAGGGAATGGGTACAATATGACCCCTAACTGTATATAGCAATAGCGAAAGAAAGCAGCATGCAGTGCAGGTGTCCCATACAGGTGTGTCCCTAGCTGTAGGTAGCACCCTGCCAGCATCCACACCATGTGATCAATACTGATAGAAAGTATTGGCATGAACACCTAGCACACCTACCCTGTCACCCCAGGGAATATACTGTATGGCGGTCTGGGACTGTAGGACTGACAGAATGCAACAGCCTGCCACAGCTGTCCTGCATCACCATCAAATGGCCTACAGGCCTCTGCCAAAGGCCTGTGTCTCACATGTATTGCCAATGCATGTTATGTCATGGACACCCAAATAACAACAAAACACACTCCACATATGCCATATGCAAGGCCATGTGGACAAACCACAGTAACATGTCCACCATATCCCACTGCATGAACTGTGGACCAACACCAAATCACAGCTGTGGTGGGGTGTTAACCTTAGGGAAAGTATCAGAGAATGTATGCATAATGTATGGGAGAGGATAGACTAATAGGGGGGTGGGAGCATGGGCAGCATGGAATGTGCAAGGTCCGACACACAGCTGTGTGCACACACTATCCCTGGCTGCAAACATAAATGGGTGGCTACAAACCTGCCCATACACCACAATAGGGGTAATGTCCTGACTCATGGCTCCTGCCTCTGGGTAACCTGCGTGAATCTGTACAGCTGTGAGGTATTGCCACAGAAAGATAAGGCCATACTGACATGTCGATGGATGTACAAGTATGGGATCCTCTGCCAGCACTGTACCAAAGTGCTGAACCGGATACACAGACCCAGCAGCAAGTGTTTGCAGCTCCCCCTCCAGAATGGCACAACTTACCATGAATATGTAGGCATCTGCCCACAATACGGACACAGCTGCATTCACCCTTGTTCTCCAGGATATCACTGCGAGCAAGAATGTCCACCTGACAGTACTTGAGGACATAAAACATCACAGTGTATAACAGTACACATGTCTGGATATCTCTGCTAACACCAGTACCACATAGCAGAAGCTGCACAGACACAATCACCTACAGTACACACTATCCCTTGTACAGTTTGTCCCCATATTGCCAAATGATCTAAGGATACCTTGCAGAAACAGCTTTCTACCTGTAGGTGTACAACACAACTGTCTGCACTGGAGTACAAACTACCTGGAATGGATCCACACATTCAATACAGAAGGGCATACTGGGCATGGTCACACACTTAGAGAAATGAAGGCAATGTCAGACAACAACATATCGAAAGGTCATACTGGGCATGCTCAAACACTTCAACAAATGAAACCTATGTCTGCAAACAACAGTGGACCATACATATCTGACTGTTCCAGATGTTAGTGCATACACTCCTCAGTATGCACCAGTCATGCTTTGCACACACGTTGGATAGGAATACAGACATATATCCAAGGACAACACACTATAATAAGCCAAAAGTAGACATACATAGATGCGTGGAAGAAAGTGACTTTGTCAAAGAGCCATCCATCATGAGGCCTGTCCCACCCAACACACAGCCAAATGGCTACAACCACATGATGTGTAAATGTCACTCACTGTAGAAATTATCCACTGGTATCCATCAGCATTACAGACTATGTGGTGAAAGTGCTAGCTGTGCAACATGACTGTACAAGGCAGTAGTCATCTAGCAGCTGTATACACGTACCTGTGGAATATAACCCTGCTTGTGCCTGCATGTGGTGTGTCATCCACTAGATGAATGGGTTATGGCCTATGCACACTGATGTAATCCCCTTTGAAATACACCTTTGGGAATGGAGTAGCCCAGTAATCTCTGTGGCGTGTCCTAATACTGGGTAATGCTGTAGTGTGATAAATCAGTTAGGTAGGAGTTCTAATCCTAGACATGGCAGTTGTGTGTGAGTGTCTCTGCCTGTGTAGGGAGCATTGCTTTTTATGGTAGTCACGCTTACTACAATTCAAATGCTCTACTTTGGCAAGACTGCAGATGTCATTCACTGTGAAATACACCTTTGGGAAAGGTGTACCCCCAGTAACCTCTGTGGCACATCCTATAACTGCTTAATGCTGTAGAGTGATAAACTAGTTAGGTAGGAGTTCTAATCCCAGACATGGCAGCTGTGTGTGTGTGTGTGTGTGTGTGTGTGTGTGTGTGTGTGTGTGTGTGTGTGTGTGTGTGTGTGTGTGTGTGTGTGTCTCTGTCTGTGAAGGGACCAATGCTTTTTACGCTAGTCACACTCACTACACATCGAATGTCCTACCTTGGCAAGGCTGCTGATGTCATTCACTGTGAAATACACCTTTGGGAAATGGGAAGCCCAGCAATCGCCATTGCACTTCCTATAACTGTGTACTGCTGTAGTGTGATGAACTAGTTAGGTAGGAGTTCTAATCCCAGACATGGCAATTTTGTGTATGTGTGTGTGTGTGTGTGTGTGTGTGTGTGTGTGTGTGTGTGTGTGTGTGTGTGTGTGTGCATGTGTAGGGAGCAATGTTTTTTAGGCTAGTAACCCTCATTATAATTCAAATGTCCTACTTTGGCAAAGCTGCTGATGTCATTCACTGTGAAATACACCTTTAGGAAAGGTGCAGCCCAGTAACCTCTGTGGCGTGTCCTATAACTGTGTACTGCTGTAGTGTGATAAACTAGTTAGGTAGGAGTTCTAATCCCAGACATGGCAACTGTGTGTGTGTGTGTGTGTGTGTGTGTGTGTGTGTGTGTGTGTGTTTGTCTGTGTGTGTTTGGAGCAATGCTTTTTAGGCTAGTCACACTCACTACAGATCACATGCCCTACTTTGTCAAGGCTGCTGATGTCATTCACTGTGAAATACACCTTTGAGAAAGATGTAGCCCAGCAATCTCTGTGGCGTGTCCTATAACAGCATAATGCTCTAGTGTGATATAGTACTCTGGTAGGGGTTCTATTCTCACACATGGCAATTGTGGATGTTTGTGTGTATGTTTCTAGTTCTGTGTAGGGAGCAATGCTTTTTATGCTAATGACACTCACTACAGATCACATGCCCTACTTTGGCAAGGCTGCTGATGTCATTCACTATGAAATACACCTTTGAGAAAGATGTAAACCAGTAATCACCGTGGCGTGTCCTATAACAGCGTAATGCTGTAGTGTGATATAGTACTCTGGTAGGGGTTCTATTCCCACACATGGCAAGTGTGGATGTTTCTGTGTAGGGAGCAATGTTTTTTAGGCTAGTCACACTCACTATAGAACAAATGGCCTACTTTGGCAAGGCTGCTGATGTAATTCACTGTGAAATACACCTTTGGGGAAGGGTTACACCAGTAAGCTCCGTGATGCATCCTATAACTGCATAGTGCTGTAGGGTAATAAACTAGTTAGGTAGGGGATCTATTCCCTGGCATGGAAGGTGTGTGGGTGTGTGTGTGTGTTTGTCATTCGCATCCTGTGTGGAGGTGGCATGAGTGTGTAACAACTGGACTCATTGTTGAGTGTGTTTTGCAAATTTCATATATGGTTGCCTTATTATATGTCACAATGTCCACAGTACAAGGATAACAGATGTGAAATAGCCAAGAGGCTGGGGTGCCAATCCATACACCTACATGTGACATCAAGGCCTGGTGAACAAAGATAGCAACCCTTGTATTACCCAGAGAACACTCTCAACCCATGTCTCATACACAAGCACACTTGCCTAGGCAACAACCGCTATGGTGGTAGCACCCTGCATATTGCCCACAGATAGTAACCATAGTGTGATTGCAGTGGGCTACAGAGGGCATGGCACCATGTCCATCAGTACAATAGGCATGTACATGCAGACAGTGCGCCTTCACTATGTTCCCCACTGGACACCTGCAACACCTGTGGTACCATCAAATGTGACCCACAAAGGATATACCATGCCTTAAACACATGCCCTGTATGGACAGATGCCACTGACACTAGAGAATACCTGTATCATGCTATCAATGTAGGTGCAGGGCAACCTGCTGTCCATTACCTGTTCCCGCCACCTGAGGCCAGGACTGGAACATCTGAGAATAAGAATCTGTGTACATGTCACTGTTAGACAGAGGCACAGTATACTAACCTCGAAAAAGGGCATAGCAAAGTTAATTTAAAATGGGCGGTGAAAGCCAAACACACTCTGGCTAGGCTTATAAATGCCCTAGGGCAGATAGCCTAGTATGAACCTATGAACATATGAACCTATGAACATGGGCTAGACACCTTAGGTACAGTTCCACATGTCACTGTACATGCATGTGGGATGTGTGCACATCCCAGACACCGTCCATGTCATGGACTAAAGAACACATACATGGCAAGCAATGCACAGCAATAGCCACACACAATAGTCTCCCAGGTGACTGAATGGTGAATACAATACCCACATGTGTGGGCCAATCCAGACACTACACCCCTGAGACACACTGCAGACCATTGTCATGTGGCCTGATGCCAAGGTATACCCATCATTTTGTCTTGTATAGCCTTCTGACACAGTCAACCACTACACACCCATGAAGCAATGCACCCATGCATATCAGTACTGGCACCCTGTGTCTGTGTGTGTGGTGTATGATGCTTCTGACCACATTCACACTCACTACAACCCCCATTGGCATACTGAAGCATGCTGTCTGATGTCAGACACCTCCAAATGCTTTTTGCCCATATAACCTCTGGATAACCCCTGTGGTGCATGTGGTAACTGCACAGTACTGTATTGTGGCAAACTAACTAGTGAGGAGGTGTATTCCTGACCCTGTCAGTGAGTCAATGTGTGTGGGTCCCTGAGAGAGTGTGGCTGTGTTGACGCTGACACCTGTTCATGTGGACAGGCACGTGTACTTCACCTACTGTATTGCTACCATATCACTGTTGCAAATGTCACTCACCATCACATATATGTTTGGAGAGCTCCTCAACATGTAAGATATGTGACGCATCCAATCACTGCATAGACATGTGATAGCAATACATTGTCAGTCAGGAGTTTTATACCATATACTGGAAGGTGTGTGACACAAACATGCTTAGGTTTTACTCTCCCACTTCCTCCCTGACCTATCTTTGCCTCTATCTGCCTCTCTCACTCCCTCTTTGGTGGATGTGGAGATGTAAACCTGCTTTGCTTAAGCAGCAGCATGTGTTTTGTAAGTGATGCCCATGATCAGCTGATGGCCTCTGCATGAATTGCAGCCCTCCTCTAGCTGATTGCATGTGGAACAACTGTGGTAACATTCCCATAGCCAATTACATGGAAACACACTCCAATATCTAGGAACATCATGTTGGTGTTGGGCCTTTTCATTCACTGTGAGCAGGACCTAGATCTGTTGTTTGGCAAACAACATCACAGATGGATTGGGGAGTTACCTCTAACAATATACACTGTGGAAACAGGCTGACACACAGGAGGGGGATGTGCCTGACATGACTACAGAATGTAAGTGTCGCTATTCTGCATTTGTAGTAATGTTGGTTTAACAGGGTGTGTGTGGATATGGCTGGTCTGCATGTATTAATACCTGTCATGACAGTGCTATGTTTCTGAGGAAACCCCCATATGTAGGGTCATATGCAGACTGGGCAGTGTGTGGTGCCTTTTGTTTCTCGTGTTACTCACAGAGCACCTATTTGTGAACTGCAGAAGCATAGTGTGAGGATTGCAGACAGTACATGGTGACAGACATGAGAGTTACTGACTTCATATACCTTACAGGACATATGTCACAACAAACCCTGTTACAACAGTAAATGTATGAGGTTATCACAGCAACATGTCAACATTGGCCCTGTGTTTGTGCCTCCAGCCACAACTCTGTCAACCTGTGTACATATGTCATGCAGCAAGAGGTGCATATGTTCTGTACACCATAATTTATTGACATCATATCTGATAACAAGCCAGTGAGATATCAGACTGTGACACATGTTTTGCATAGTAGGGGTTATCTTTTAGGACATAGCCTGGGAATTCTGTGGTTGTGTATACAGTACTGAGGTCTGTGTACTTATGGTGATTGTCAACAGTGTGTGTATTGTGAATATGTACCTTGGTCTGTGTACAGACTGTCGTAGATGTCATTGTTCTTGGTCCTGTTCTATCATGTTACATGCTGCCCCACTGTATGTTGCCCTATCAGCTTACATGTTTGTAGGGCCAAACACACACGTCCCATACCACAGACAGGCATCGGACCACATTGTGCAGTGGCCCAGTATATGTAGGGTTAGTGTGTGAGTGGCACATATGAGGATGGTGTTGATCAGATAGTCCATATACTGTAATATGCTAGCTACCATATGTGGTTGTGGATTTGTTCATATTGGTTGTGGTTATGCACTTTCACACAGGTGTCTGTTACTCTGTGCTGTGACATGCCTGTAGAGCCTGCTATACATGCAGGTACATGTGTATTCCCCTATAAGAAATGTAGGCCGGTGTGGTGGCAGTCTGCCTGTAGCCTGCACAGTGCTTTGTTACGTGCCTAGCAGCTTAGTGTACTTACCCAGTGTGATGTTATGTCCAGATACTTGCCAGATATACTGCTGCCAGGCCACCATAACAGTCATGTATGTGGGACAAAACAGTGGGATGCTGTACAGATGTATGTCACTAACTAGTGGGTACTATGTGGCCATGGCACCTCTGTACCAGTGGTTAGCATGTGTCAGGACAGACAGGGGTGTGTGAATGCATAACCCATGGGGGCAAAGGTATACCAGTGTTTACGTGATATACCCGTCTACATGGCTGTTAACATCCACATTGTCAGGCTTGGTCCACATGTCGTGCACTAAGGGGTTCTGTGTATACCTCTGGACTGACCAGAGTGTGTCAGACTGTCCACATTGTTTGACCATATCTCTGCTGTAGTCCACAGGATCATTACTGTGCTAGCAGTGGTACTGTACTATGATGTCCTTAGGATGTCTGTCTGTGGCCATTGGCGCACATGATAAAAGCAGATGTGACCTCCCACACACAACATGTCTGTGAAGACAACCCCTATCACAGTAGCAATAGTCTACATATATACCTGCAATACATACCTGACATCCCCTTGCACTAAGAGGTTGGGACTTTTGGGGCTGAGGTAGGGCTTCACTCCATGTTCAGGACATATGGTGAACATATATGTATATATACTTATCCATATATCTGTATAGATATATACACATATACATAACGTAATACATAGATGGATATGCATATGTACTTATATATACATATAAACATGCAGATATATACATATATACAGCAATATATGCCTACACATATACAGATAGAGATACATATGCACATATACTTATGGATATCTACATATATATTGACAGTAATATGTATGTCAGAATAGATCTGCATGCACATATAGTTATAGATATCTACCTATATATCTACATAAATAGGTATATTTGTACACATAGGATGTAGATAAATTTATAGCTATACATATAGCTATATAGCTATATGCACGTATATATATATATATATATATATATATATATATATATATATATACACACACACACACACACACACACACACACACACACACACACACACACACACACACACACACACACACACACATATATAGGAGTGCTACAGAATCCTGAAAGCCCAAAATCCTGAAGACCAAAATCCTGAAAGTTCAAAATACTGAAAACTCAAAATTCTGAAAACACACAGGATACCAACACTCATAGCTGGCCTTAGGCATAGGCCAACTAGGCAGCCGCCTAGGGCACAGCTCTAGTAGGGGCACTTTCCAGTATTTATTTGATGTAGATAGACCAGGATGGGGGCACTGGGTAGTATGGTGGGGGACGCCAAGGAGCCTTTTGCCTAGGGCACCAGTTGACCTAAGGCCACTCACTATATTCCAGCACAAGTACATACAGAAACATATTACCCTTCAACTATATGCAGTGGGGCAGGGCCCCCTGCACCCCCCCACCCCCTGCTACATAAATATATCAACTCTGAGCTGGCACATCACTACACTAAGTGCAGTCTTGGAGTTGATATATTTAAGTAGCAGGGGGGTGTGGGGGGCACAGCCCCCCACATGGGGGGTGCAGGGGCGTTTGGCCCCCTGCTTATACTTGGAGAATAGTAATATAGTTTGTGTTTTATTTGTTGCTGTATGTACTTGTGCTGGAATATAGTGAGTATTGGTATCCTGTGTGTTTTCAGTTCAGTTCACACCACCCAGTCTGATAACATAGCAGGGTAATGACATCTGTAATAAGTGTATGTAATGCATGTACAATACATGCACCCCTATGCTGTTATTACATTAGCAAGGGGTGTGAGTGTCATGTGTGGGACACAGATGTATATGAGGCCTGTACAGCAGTGTTATCCATGTGACTGTGTTACATACAGGGGTAGTAGCCCAGGGTATGTGCTGTCACACTGGCATGTAATGTATCATGGCGGTACTACTGTTGACAGTGCCTACCTAGGCAACAGTAGAGTGCTAAATGTAGTACTGACAACAGGCACACCTGCAGGCATAGCTGGACTCTGAGGCCTCCCTGTTGTATCCCTGGTGTGTGAGCTGTGTCATAGTATATAACCCCTACTGGGTAATGATCCAACACATGATAGCGAGGGCTCCTGACATGTAGGTATGTCATACATATTGTTGTCAAATGTCTATCTGTCAACACATTCATCCTACTGCATAGCTACTTGCCAAGCTGATGACTGTCAGTCCCTGTACAGATGTGCAGATGGCAGGTATTCAGCTGGGATATGTACAGGCATCATAAGCTTGATCGACACTGATATGTCTGCCCACCTGTGTAAGAACTGGCACATATTGCAGATAACACCCTGTATGCATCACATCCCATGGGTACCTCTACTACACTACCACAGTCAACAGAACATGCTTTGGTACAGGTCTCCATCACAGACACTAACCATATGTTGTAATGCATGTTGCATGCATGTCAACATGATCACCTCAGTGGCCATGTTCAGGAGGCACCTGGAGGAATGGCTGATGCATGTCACTCTCACCCTGAGGGTCACCACAGTAGTGTCTGTTGATAGATTGCCTGCTGCCACATGGCAGGTGGCAGGATACTACTTTACACACAACCCCTACACAACCCATCTCTCCTTGGACAATAGCTAGGTATACAGCTATGACCACCTGCAGTGATGCACCCCAGTACTGACACATGTGTATGTGTGCCTGACTGAGTATAGCAGTGTCTGTGTGTTAGCACATCTGTACATGGGAATTCCATGAGGGCCTTCACAACCACTGCAACACCCATTGCCATAGCCAGTCATAGCTGCTGCTGTATGGGACATTACATGTACCCTGCTAAGCTCCTCTCCATACTGGCTACACAAGCCTTGCAGTACCATCACAATGGTGTTGTACAAATGGGTTAATAGGCATGCGATACCCATTGTGTTCTGGCAAGTGTGGGTATGTGTGCATATCCATTTATCTGTAGGGTACAGCATTCCGAGGCCACATACACCTATTACAATAGCCATTGCCACACAGTAGTATAGATAGTGTTGTTGCTGCCCATTGATGAGGCATGACAATGCAACACCCTGCTATGTGTGTGGCATGTGCATCAGATGCATATACTGTAGTACCACTATTGGGATCTACAATGGGTTGTATTGCAGTCATGGCCAATGTATGATGGTGGGTATATCAGAGTGCCATCATAGGTGTCAAGGAGTACAAGATTCACCTGGGTATGTGGGTGCTGTGTACACTGTCATTACACCAAGGTATACACTGTATATGTCCCATGCACCACATTTTGGTTACCACTGTCACCATCAACCATACAGGTAACTGATACCACATTCCAGGCCAGTTATGCATGTACTGTGTGCAGCCTACCTGTAACACATTGGACGCACTGTCAAGTTAGTTAGCAACGATAGACCCTGGTCTCCTCGATGTGTGTCTGCCTATTATGTGTCTGTTAATGTGTATATGACAGTATGTCACACTATGTATTGTCCATATACACCCATTATAACCCCATTAGCATACTGTACATGTCTGAGGATGTTCTGCATGTAACATGTAACCTGGGACAAACCTCACACTAAATGCTGTGTTTTATGTGCAATGTAAGCCACACACTTCAGTATCACTACATACCTAAGTAGGGGTCTAGTCCCAGTGTTGCCAAGTAACAGTGTGTGTGTATGTGGATAGGTTTACATCAGGTTGCAGGGTATACATGCCCCAGCGGGTCACCTGTCCATGTGGTACAGGCAATAACTGTTATACTAACCTGTGACATGTGTTCAGCTGTACCCCAGATATGTCACAGCCATGGTGTCACCACAATGCCATACCCCGTTATGGAATATGAATGCAGACCATCCTCATGCTGACACATGTACACCTACAACACAAATGGATAACATTATACAGACCACAACCAACCAGTGTTACTAACACTATAATGCATCATTGCTGGATGGCTACACTACCTGACATATATGCATTACAGTTTACTCCTGACAACATGTTACACTGCAGTACTGTGGTACACTGTAGTACACTCACTGTGTTCATCAGAACTATAGTAGTCTGTCCCTGTATTGATGGTATGGATGACAGGGATGCGGCACAGGTATCATCATATGCACAGGGCATCCTTGTGCTGACACATGTACACCTACAACACAAATGGATAAGATTATAGTGGCCACAATCAGCCCAGTGTTACTAACAGCTATAATGCAACATTGCTGGATGGCTACGCTACCTGACATATATGCATTACACTTTACTCCTTACAACATGTTACACTGCAGTTCTGTGGTACACTGTAGTACAGTCACCATGTGCATCAAAACCATAGTAGCCTGTACCTGCATAGATGGTATGGATGACAGGGATGTGGCACAGGTAACATCATATGCACAGGGTGTATTGTTGATTTGCCAGAGGCCAAGGATGGGGCATACATTTGACACCATGTGTGTGGGTGAGGGGTGTACCGGAGTGAACTGAGTGTGGTGATGTGGTGTGTGTAGGTATGGGGTTGCCTAGGTGTGTTTGTATAGTGTGTGGGTATGCATGCACACAGTTCTGCCATGTGGCTGCCCTACACAGGTGTTTAAGGAAAGCTGCAGATCATACCTGGCAGGGTGTGCAGTTCACTGCCTAAAAACACAGACATGTGGACTGTGCCTGCCAGGGGTTCCATGGGCATGTGCAGGTACAGGCCTCAATGCGCTACTCTCACCTTATGATGACAAATGTCTACTGGTACCAGGTCCCTCCTGGGACTGGCCAGCATGACATGCTCATGGTCTGCTGTGGTGTGGTGTGGACAGCACCCCCCCCACAGTGCCAGGGCTGGTACTGCCACTTAAAGGAGCCTCTTGGTGTCCTAGCACATCCCCATTGACTGCCAGCTGTTGGTGTTGCTGGCCTACATCCATGTGGATGTTGCCACACTCCCACCACACGTGCAAGCACGGACAGACCACAGTTGATGATGACCATCATCTCACCTGACCATCTATCCATGAACTCAGTTAACACATGGATGGCACCAGCCAGTTCACAGCTGTTGTCACTTGCAGATGTGAGAGCAGCCCTCTGTAGCCTCAGGCCCTGTCTGGTGTAAAATTTTATATGTGCCTGCACCTCCATGACAGTCTGAAACATGTGCCTGCTGTTACCAGCTATCTCGCCTCTGCCAGGGGTATGATGTCCAGTGGCACTACCATGAGCACCCAGGGACATCTGCCTATGTAGTGCCCTGCCGGACATCCGGCTATGCCTGCTGCAACCAGACACAGTAGGCATGGTTACCACACATTCCTGTGCACAGCCACCAAACGCCAGCTGCCGCTCCACTATGGCCACTGGTGATGGGGTATGTATAGGCACTGAAACTGTGTGTGGGGTTGGGGTGGTTAAAAGGGGAATGTCAAATGATGGCACTGTTTCGGCCCCTGACAACCCATCCTGTGCCTCAACAGTATTATCATCATCTTCGGTGTCTATATGGACACCAACATCAGATTGCATGCAGGAGGGACCCTGACCCTCCTCATCACCCATGGAGGAAAACAATAAATGCACTTTAAAACCTGTACAGTATTACCTAACAGTACACACACACACACACACACAAACACACACACACACAAACACACACACTCACCACCGTAACACCTACCTGTCTGTGACTTTACAGACAGTCCCACGTATATGCCCATGTGTTCCCCATCCTGCATCCCATACACACATTGATACCACTTATTAACATATCAGTCCTCTAAATGACTAGACAAGTGAGCACAACACAAGACCTGTTACTATATTACCTGTCTGACCTGTATGTAGTGGTGTTAGATGGCCTCACTGCTGTCATTTAGTGTTCACCCTGTGTATGTCAAAACATCATGAGCATAGCCCCTATATGTGTGGGCTACTATGTTCACTCCATAATATCACACACTGGTGTGTCATGTGTATGTATTGCTCAGTACATACCAGATATGCTGCTCAATCAGCCTATCATACAACTGTAATATATGGATGCAGTCCCTGGTGTTGACTAGTACTTCCCCAATGCATCTGTAGTGCTGCATACATGGGTTGTAGGTCAATTCTATGCTAAATGCAATATTAAGGGTATGTCTGGTGTCTACTTTCCCTCTCAATGCCTGTTCCATGCTACATACCTTATTATACTATCAGCTGTCCTGTGATTGCATACATGACCCGTATTCCTGGTGTATAATGTGGCAGTCCATGTCCATGTACTGCATGATCCCAAATAGAGGTACTGCTGTATGAACACCCCACAATCACACATGTGCATACATGGACAGCCACACAAACACACACATGCACACACACACATCTTACATGCATCAACCTCCCTCCACTTTACCAGAGTGACACTGCAGACAAACTAACTACCCACCAGGATGCACACACATACATATATATAGGTGAGGTTGCACAATGATAGTACACACAGATCTCATATTACCCATATGTCAACATGCATAACATATAGTACCCAAAAGCATACAGTGCAGCTATAGTCAATCCATGCTAGCAACTGTATACATGTGTGTGATGTATGTGCTGTGTCACTAGGTGGTGCCCCTTCCTCTGTATACCACTGCACCCATATACACAGTATTGCTGTGCACCTGTTCTGCACCCTGCCATGTAATGTGCACCACACCTCACAGGTGTACATCCCATTGATGAGCGTGTACTACTGTGTCAGTTATGTCAGCTTTAATGCTCACAGCCCCTATGTTTTTCAGCAAGACATACCTGGGTTGATATGTGGACAGATGTCATTAGTGAATGCCTGATGTCTGATTTACAGCACTCAACATCAGTGGACCATGTATGACCAATCCAGTACTCTTACACTGACAAACACTAGAGCATACCATGGCTATTGGGGGGGGGGTGTACACACCTTTATTAATATGACATACCCATCCTTAATCTGCCATGGGACCACATCACCCCATATCTTAGCAGTACATGAGCCCGATATGTGACATATGTCCTGTACTTTCACATGCAGTTTCAATGGAATGTGTTAGGTGTGCAGATGCTGACCACGATGCATACACACTGTGTGGGCATATGTGTGCACATCCTTATCATGACAGTATGTCGCACCTCTTGTTGTGTGTACTACAGCAGTCACTGCTCCTGGCAGTGGTATACCAGCATGGGCCATCTGCATTTGCCAGTGTATGCTCAGTCTGCCCTACACATGTCCCCCTAATCTGCATGATTGCAAGATCTACTCATGTGCACATCCCATGGTGTTCACCCACTGCCATCAGTATTGCTGTGGGGGTAGGGTTATGGCTGCCACAGGTCCCGAACCTGATTATGTGCAAATACAGCCATATTTAAATCCTTAGGATCACTGATATAGTGCACTGGTGTGTCATGCTGTGACCTCCCCTCCTTCATCCCTTTTGCAGATGCATGACAAGTAAGCCCTACACATGTGTGTCACTTTGCAGTGTCCCATACACTGAACACCACATGTTACAACCTAGACCTAGCTGATAATGTGGACTACTGTAATGCCTTATGCCATAGTGTATCTCTGCAGCAGTTGCCATCGTCCTACAGGTATATACACTGGTGTTGCACTGTATATGGGTGTTGTTCCAAACATGTCCCTACTGTATATCATGTCTCCCACCATTATGTTACTTCCTGTGGAGACATTCTGCAATAACAGGATGTTAGTTATCATGCAGGTATCTGACATACCCTTCCAATACCCCATCATGGTCACCCCTGTAATGCCATGCATTCCACAGCAACAATATGTGCACATGTACAGCATGCATTCTGGGTAGGTGCATTAGATGTGTGCATGGAATATACCATCACCATTACATGCCCAGTGTATTGGCAAGCATCTACATAAACCATACTCACCAGCTATTGGCTGCTGCCTTGGTGGTATCCTGGAGGGACCTACATAAGAGGGTGACAGATGCAAAGTCAGTGGCCACACCTGTGGCAGTGCTACAGAGTTGGTGCAGTATTACAATACATCAACAGTACATTTCCACAATACTACACATATGGACATCTGTTTATCACTACTATGCAGCAACAAAATATATCTATGACATGTGAGATATGCATGATCTACCTGTACCAATGCAGATGTATATGCAACAGTGGTCTACTGATGTGTCCTGTGGCCTTACCTGCACACTCCTTGGCTGGTGTGGGTGGCACCCACCTCCACAAAGGTGTCTGGTGGTTGGTGGCTGGCCAGATGGGCAGGTGCCATGAGGTTGGCCAGGAGCTCCTCCACACGTGTCGGGATTGGATGGATGGCATGGCACCCCCCTGTAGTGAGGTGATTCCCCCCGGATTGCAGCAGCATGTAGATGGGCATTGCGAAGCAGGTCAGAACAATGATGCCGGACCTGCTCATAACTGCAGTTGTGCAGTCTGACATCATTGACCCTGTGGACTAGGTCATTCCACAGGGCGGTCCTCTCCTGCTGATCATGGGCAGCCCGGCCAAACAAGATTGCATAGTGCTGTATGAGTTCATTCAGCAGGATTTCATTTTCATCTGCTGTGTAGGCTGGCAACCTTCCATGGGACATTGTGCCTGAAAGACATAAAGATGGACACAGGTGTGAGCAAGTCATGCAGCAAGGTTACCACAGTTCTTAATACACATCACTGTCACCCCCCACCATATCAGCAATAACAAACTGTGCACACAATTCAATAGGTATGGCTGCAGCATACCTACCAGTGGGGCAGATATTCTACTGTACCACTCTTTGTTCGATGTGTCTGTAGCCATGTTCCCTGTGTGGACACTATCATTGCTGGCCTGTTACAGACTATTCACATGCATGCTATTGTCATGGTCACAATGGTTCCATATATGCATGTGGAATGCTTGCTATGTGTTTGCTGCACATCTGACATTCTGTGTTATTGCGGTTATCCATGCATGCTGTTGGGCATTTTCTGGAATTGTGTAGACTATTACTACCAACATATGTTCTATATCAGTGACACAATAGCATCTATATGTACTATTGGCCAGCAGAACCACCTCTCAAAACTCATTTTCCCATGTTACCAGGCCACATCACATGTGTGACCCACCCTGGGGCCTCCTCATGTACTGGTCCAGCAATACCTTCAGCTGGAGCCAACTCAGGGGATGTTGTTCACCCCGGGGCACACACAGATGTGTTCCTATCCCCTGAGGTCAGGTCCAGGGTCTGTTCCATAACAGGGTCCACAGACACATGTGGGATTTGCAACATCACCTTGAGGCACCCAGTACACATTCACAGGATCCACATGCTCCTCCTGCTTAGCCTCCAGGCCAGGCACCTTCAGGAAGTGAACTGCTGTTGTGAGTAGCAGTGGATGGGAGGCTTGTTCCCATTGAGTCCATACTGGGACCCATGGGGCGTCCACATCACAGACCACACACACCATCCAGGGTGTTTACCCACCACATAGGTTCATAGGTTCATAGGCTGGTACTAGGCTATCGGCCCTAGGGCCTATACAAGCCTAGCCATAACAATTCCCTGGCTATTTCTTCCCACACTATTTACTTCCCTGGACCCCTATCTAGCAGGGTGACTGAAGTGATCCCTGGGGTGAATTTCCTTTTTCCCATCCAATCATCAAGGTTCCTTTTGAAGAGGGCCAAAGAGGCGCTCTGCTTGACATGTATGGGCAGTCTATTCCAGAGCCTGGGGAGTCTCTGGGTCAGGAACCTATCCCTCCAGCATATTTTGTTTATTGTGATGACAAGATTTAGATCCCTGGAGCATGTGGCTCTAAGGGATTGGGATTTCTGTAAGTGTAGCAATGTGAAATGTGTCACATACCACACCTGTAGGCTGTCCTCTATATCTACCAACCCTGACCACCTCCACAGCTATACCTGCCATACTTCCCCATATTCCCATTCCATACTTCACAGACAAGTGCAATGTGGTCCCAACAAGGGGTTCGCTTGTGACATACCCATCCATGTTGCACACACTGACAGCTGTAGATATCTGGTTGTATTGCTATGTGTGATGTTCCCTGACACATAGCATGTAGCACTGTGGTAGTAATATACGGGATATGTATTTACATACATATATGTTTGTGTATTTCTTTGTATATATGTAGACATGTGCATATAGTTATATATCTATATATGTGTAGATATATGTGATTTATATATGTGCTCATAAATATGTCTACACATGGCTATCTGTATATTTACGGACATACATGTATATATATATATATATATATATATATATATATATATATATATATAAATATGTCTAGGACTAGTCACTGAAAGCACATTTCACTGAAAATCAAATGACTGTGCACACATCACTGAAAGCACAATTCACTGAAACACATTTCACTGAAAGTTATATATGGCCTTTTCCCCACTGTAGTGTGTCCTTGGAGTTAGTATATATAGTGTGGGGGGTATGGGGGCACCACCCCCCACATTAGGGGTTGTGAGAGGCGTAGCACCCCACATAGTTTGGATATATATTAAGTTTATAAAAGAGTAATTTATTGAAATTGCAAGTATTCATGTGTATAGTTCAAAATATTTAAACTAGGTGGAGGGCTATGCCCCCACCCCCTCAGTGTGGGGGCGGTGCCCCCACACCCCTCCTCACTATGTTTTCTAACTTCAGGGTCACACTACAGTGAGGAAAAGGCCATATATAACTTTCAGTGAAATGTGTTTCAGTGAATTGTATTTTCAGTGAATTGAGCTTTCAGTGAATTGTGCACAGTCAAATGTGTTTCAGTGAAATGTGCTTTCAGTGAATAGTCCTAGACCCATAGATATATATATATATATATATATATATATATATATATATATGTATATATATATATGCATACCAATATGTGGGGTACCTTCAGACACCAGGTCCACAATCTCACAACATCTTCCTGCACAGCTGCACTGTTCTGCCTTGCTACAACACAGAGAGGTGCCGCATATGGACACAGCCTGACATTAGGGAGGTATATGTAGGGCCAGATTGCAGGTAACCCTATTACACACCTATGGCATTCCTGCATGCTACAATGCAGGTTAAACTGAGTATCCTGCAAGACATGGGCTGTGGAACCCACATATCCATCATTATGGCATTACCTCCATCACCAGCTGTTGGCCACGTAATATACATACTTCCCATTATACAACACATACTATGATGGCTTACATCTTGTCAGTCAGTGCTGCTCTGCACAGTTGAGGGGTATAGCCCACTACCCACAGGGATGGCTCTATTGTCCTTAGCAGTTGTTCAGCTGAACATCATTACAACAACACCTGAAGGCACATATAAATCATTCCACATCATTTATCCCCATTATTATGGACCAAGTACTGTGGTCAATTACATACATATATATACTTCACATACCTGTTCTGGGAATGCAGACTGTTCCAGATGCTTTTTTTTCTGTGCCTTATACGCACTCTCTCTCTCTCTCTCTCTCACACACACTCTCAGTCTCTCTCCAGTAAATGGAATGAGCTGCATTGCATAGATTGCAGCATGGAATTTGCAGGTGATGCACATGATCAGGTGATAGCCTCTGCACCAGTCAGTGTCTTCCACTTGCTACCTGCATGCAGCATGCTGTGTAGTACTTTCAATTACCACTGTCATGACAACCAACTATTATAAATCCCTACATTATGTGGGCATGGTCCCTTTACCTTTCCTGTATGATGGACATCCTTCCTGTGTGTCGGCAGCAGTGTTACAGACAGCAGGTAGCAATACCTCTTACAGGAGAATCTGCACACTCAGGCCAGCTACATATTTGTAGGAGGTTCCAAAACTACAGACAGAGTGTGATTAGTGTTGCTGTATGCATTGTATAGCACTGGTGTTACAGGGTTTGTGTGTGCATACTAGTTTAACTTGGAATGTAGTCTGTCTGCATAGCTCACAACTGTGGGCCTATTCTCTTGATGGCCAGAGGTGTGCCTATTATGTTTTGTCTATCCACCACACACGTCTTGTGTCAGATATATCACTGGCCATGTGTGTGTTGAGTGCTATCAGTACATGGCTACATCCATTTGTGTTTCTAACTTCATATGCCTGACTAAGGATATGTTGCAGACTATCCTGTAACACCAGTGACTTGCTTAGTGTATGACAATAGTTATACACATATGGGCCTGTGTTCCAGACTCTGTCCTCCACCTACATACCAGGCTTTGTACATATGACATGCTGTCAGGGGTTGTTCTGTAGTGGGCTGTGAGTATGTCATGCTGCCATTCCTGCCATCAGTCAACTGCTATTGTATCCCCCACACATACAGTGAGGCTGGGGCCATATAGGTGTGAGCTTCACCTACACAATACATGTGTGCCCTTATGCACTCCAGAGGCCAGTGTATGTAACAGTGGTATATGGCCCTGCATTATTGGGTCTAGGGGGGATGCACCATAACTAACCTAGGCTGTTACAACATGTGGGGGTATTAGGGCAAACTGCCTTAAGGTATCTGGATGTACATTACAATACAATTCACCTTAGGTAAATGCAGGCCTACTGCCTCCTGCCATACAGACTGTTCTGTTTGTCAGTGTGATTGTGATGGTGTCAGTTATGCCTTGTTATGTAACATACATCCCAGTCTGTCAACTGAGGTTTTTACCCCCTAGGGATTGTGTACATAGTGTAGATAGATGCTGCTGGACTATTCATCTGCATTACTTACTGTTGATTAATTGGTATCCTGTGGGCCATTCTGTCTTTACTATTGTACTAATACATATGTAAACCTTTCCAGACTACTGTATTAATATTATTGTTTCACAGTTGCATTACTCTGTTTATATGTATGTCAACATCTAAACAACTGTATGACATGGCATATACAACTGTAATAGTACACAAATAAAGCTTTCCCATGTATGCAAACATGTGTGTGGTGTTATATCCTTTGACCTCTCTGTGGGTATATGTTGCAGGCAACAAATGTCATTTGTATGGGTGGCTCATATAGTGTCCAGTTGGTAAGGTGGTAACTGTAGGCATAGTAGATGTTCCATATTGTGTGCACCATCTACATATGTATCTTACTATACATATCTCTGTGTGTGTATGTGTAGTTACATATATATATATATATATATATATATATATATATATATATATATATATATATATATATATATATATATATATATATATATATATATATATATATATATATATATATATATATATATATATATATATATATATATGTATATATTTATATATATATATATATATATATATATATATATATATATATATATATATATGTGTATGTATATCTGTATCTGCATATATGTGTCTGTGTATATGTATCCTAGGGATGTTGATTGCTTCCACATTGTACATTCCCTGTGGGAGCCAGACTGAACTACATGATATGTTATTGATACCAGCCTGACATCATACAGGTGGGCTGGAGTACTGTTAACATCTTGTGCCCATGTCATGTCAGGTCCTGGTTATGGGATCTGCAACTGCTGGTAGTGTATTGCAGGGCAGACGTGTTTGGCTGGGGGGTATCTTTACGTACAAGACGTATGTTGTTTGGGCCCCCTCATCCCCATTAACAGTGCATGTGGACATATATGTTTTTATGGTCCCATTTTTATCTACAGATGTATGTCCATATATACCTATATAGATATATATATCTACATATATAGCTATGTATATATCTATTTAGATATAAATATATGTACATACACACATACGTCTACATGTTTAAATACATTTCCTGTACTGTTGAATGACTGGGCTGGATGATATGTTTTTGAAAACATCAGAGTTATGTGTATTTGACATGGCTTAGTGGTAAATCACTTTGGCTATGGTGTGCATTGTCCTGCATTCAAGCTATACAGAGGCTGTTTATTTTGCTGCTGGGCAGAACACGGGCCGTTGGATACAATTATTAAGGCACTTTTAAGCAGTTGTAAGTGGGTTTTCACGGAGGTAAGCACTGCTTACTTCCAGTTACAGTTTCTTATACTCAGTCAGCTTCTAAATTGCTTAACCTGTGTAGCCATTGCTTATCCCCGTGCAAACAGGCTTAAACCCACTTACTGCTGCTTAAAAGTGCTTACTCCTGCTTACCCTCATGCTAATTTCTTTAAAAGAAAAGAAAAAAGGGTTGATAGGAAAGTGGTGAAAAAGGGGCACAAAGAGGGAAAGACAGTGGGGAAAATAGCTACGGATGTGCAAGAGGGTGTAGGGAAGGTCTATAGCTGCCCATTTCTTGTACAACAATAGCTGTGCATATACACTGAATTTGGAGGTAAGATTGGACACTGAAATGCCTGAGAGAGTGGTGATGACAGCAATAATATGTTGTGATGCCAATTAGACCAGATTACATGTGTCCAGTGGTTACGTGTGCGAAATGGACAGCTATGTTGGGGCCATATTTTTTTTGGGAACAGATTGCCATTTTTTTTTTCAGGTGAGAGTGGGATGTTGGGGAGGGTTAATAGGTATATTTGGGGAGGTAGGTTGGGTAGATTAACAGACAAGACATACAAGACACATGCAGGGGTGGTATATGACACATGTGGGGGTAAACACCTTGATGGGGAGGGGTGTTGTGAAATCGGAAGCCCATGAGCCCCCTAGTAGAAACAGTGGGACTGAGATCCCCACCCATGGGCAGTCACCACTGCACCTTCACAGCCCCAACAGTGGCTGTGCTGGGGGCTGAGCTGGAAAGGCAGGCCGACCTTGTAGTTGTGACATGCGACCTTCGAGCTGGCATAGAAGATCTCCAAACTACTGATCGAGCTCTCTACGAACCACGACTCAGACATGGCTATGGCTGACCGCTTCCTGCCGTGCCCACTCCCACGGTGGGGCGAGCCCCATCCCCTGAGATGGTTCCACCTTAAGGTGGTGCAGGACCAATGGACAAGGAGGTCTTGGGTTGGGCCTCAGATGTGCTGGTGCCCAGTGCCACGGCCAGCTGAGGTGGGACAGGTGGGTCCGCTGGGACCCACATTCCCATACATGCTATGGTGTTTATGGTGTATCAACATATGTGCATTAGTAATATTCAACACATTCCAGGGTTAGGTATAACAGCACGCATAGATATTCCCATTAACCCAGATACCAGATACGGAAAAGTTGCATAGCAAATGGAACACATGCATATAAGGGACCACAGTGGTAATAACAACAGCATGCAGGTACATTGATGGCACCATGCCACCAATGTTGGTGTATTTCAACATTGCACATGCATAGAAACAGATTTAAATAATTATCAACCAATAGGACATATGTCCCAACATAACAGTGAAGTCATCACACACCCGTTGAGGTGGGTATTTAGTTTATTATTGGAGATATGGTGGGTGGAGAGAAATATGTCAATTAACAACTAGTATATTCCTGTAGTTTGCATTACTTTCCTAGTCAATGTTGTTATCTGTACCTTACAAGTATTACTACACTACCCTATTGCCTTAGTTTGGACAGTGATATAACTGTCATCATCTTTTTACATGAACTGGTTTTATCTGCAGTATACACCTCTTACCTGGTATACCTGTGGAGGAAATTGTTGTTAACACTAACTGTTTCTACACATACTTTCAGATTCCAGGTTGATGTTGTGCACATACTTGTCCGTCTCTTTCTGCACAAACTCTGGCCATGTCTTGACCACATGCAGGTGAACCGAGACATATCTAGACTATTGCCCTCTTCAACCTTTAGTGACTTACAACACTCTTATACAGGATTTCCTACACAGTTATATTATGTAGCACAGTGTGGGTGTTAGTGATCAGTGATACCTTATTATTCAGAGCAACTGCAACAGTCACAGTGCCATATAATACCAGAGTAAACAGTACCAGTACAGGATATCAATCTTTTATTTCTCGGCACATTATTCATATCAGACATACCTGTGAGAGCAATGTTTGTTAGCACTACCTGAATGTTGCCACACAAAGTACCAGATTTCACATTAGTATTATGCACGTACATCTCACTCTGTTACTGTACACACTGTGGTCACAGCTTGACAACATGGGGGTGTAGATAGGACATACTTGGCTTATTACTCTCGTAAAAGTTTCGCGAGTTGCTAGAGTGACAGGTTTGTTCTCATAGATGTGTGACAATCAGTTGTATTACCTGTTTGCTGCCTAAACATCTGGGATCATCCCACTGACTTCCCAGGGGGACAGGCAGCAGATATGGGCCCATATACTGGACATTCTGGCCTCATCTGTACAGTTGTGGGGTATGATTCTGTATGTAGCCTACATCCACTCCCAAGATTCAGACCATGGCTGTGTCTGCTTAAACTAAAACACTGTTCATCACAGTTGTGTGCTAAATAGATATTGCTGTATATCTCATATCTGATTTCTGTCTTATAATTCTCCTGTGGTTTTACATTCTGACCTTGTATTACAACACTCTTATACAGGATTTCCTAGACAGTTATATTATGTAGGACAGTGTGGGTGACAGTGATGAGTAATACCTTATTATTCAGAGCAACTGCATCAGTCACAATGCCATACAATACCAAAGTAAACAGTACCAGTACAGGGTATCATTCTTTTATTTCTGGGCACAGTGTTCATATCTGACAGACGTGTGGGAGCAATGTTTGTTAGCACTACCTGAATGTTGCCACACATAGTACCAGATTCCACATTACTATTATGCACATACATCTCACTCTGTTACTGTACACATTCTGGTCACAGCCTGACAACATGTGGGTATAAATGGGACATACGTGGCTTATTACTCTCATAAGATTTTGGGGAGTTGCTAGTGTGCCAGCTTTGTTCTCATAGATGTGTGTCAATCAGCTGTATTTGCTGTTTGCTGCCTATACATCTGGGATCATACCATTTATTTCCCAAGGGGACAGGGTGACAGGCAGCAGATATGGGCCAATTTCCTGGACATTCTGAACATATCTGTACAGTTCTGGGGTATGATTCTGTATGCGGACTACTACCACTCCCAGGATTTGAACCATGGCTGTGTGTGTGCTAAAAATACAACAGTTCACATCTCAGCTGCATGCGTTATTTGGATTTTGTTGTCTGCCTTTTTGCCATTTTCTGTCTATGTGTCTCTCACTTGTACTAAATGATCTCTAGGGATTACACCAGTCATATAAAGACATTCCTACACATTTTATTTATGATGCACAGTGTGGGTAATAGTGCTTAATACAACAGTACTCTTAAGTGATTGCAAATCTACATTACCATATGACACCTGGTTATACACATGCAGTCCAGTAGTTAGACCTTTACTGTCAGGCTATTTTGCTTTTATTTACATACAAACTATATGAGACTCTTCCTGCCATATTCTCTTATTTATGCAGTACTTGCCTTAAATAATACAGGTTTTATACTGGCAATTACCTTATTAATACTTTTAGATTTATTTCATATGACAGTACATGCAAGAGTATTACTAACCTACTTCACATTGCAATCTCTCCAGGCGACAGCCATGGGCCTCCTGGCTCATGGTCTGCTCACTTGCCACTGTGAAGGACATAAGAGGAATATTTAGCCATACCTATCCATAATAAACATGAGCTGGCAATAATTAAACAGGTAGCGGAGTGATAATTACAGCTGGGACATCCCCTGTCATTCTAGCCTCTTGCATCCACTAATGCAAGAGATCCCCCTTTCGCTGCTTCAGGTCAGCATGTCCTGCTCACCAGTTTGGGGTATGCTAGTGGCACTGGTGAGGTCACGGGCAAGATGATCCTAGGCTTCCGCCTTATATTGGGAACCCTGGTACTGGCCCTGCAGCAGTCTCTGCTCATGATCTTTGACAAGGAGTTCTGCCATGGCTCTGGACTCCTGGATGCCCCAGCACTGTGCCTGGAAGTGCACTCCCTCTCCCCTTTCTGCCATGGTGCCTGCAAGGGCAAGATACAACCAGTTATGAGATGTATTACCTCCTGTTGGGTTTAAGTAGGGCTAAATTCCCGCACTTTGCCATGACTGGCTGGTTTTGAAAAGGCTAAGCTATGGGCAAACCTGCTTACCTAAGGTTGACATTTTTGAAAGGGGTATACTACTGGGCACATTGAGTTAGCTTGTCTACACATTGCTTACACCTCCTAAGCTGGCCTGTGCAATGCTTAGCATTGCTTAAAATTGACTTTGCATTATATTTGCTTTTTGGCATTTGATTTATTATTCATTACATCATATATATATGTCTAGTATCCATGATTCATGTGTATGTACACTGTATGGGGTCCTTGTATTTAGTAGGGGACTTTAACACTCTATTACATTTATACCTCACATCTGGGCATACTTCAGTACTCCAGTTCACATATTTCTGTTATGTAGTAGGTTATAGAACATATGACTGTATACTGATTCCTTTCACATGTTCAGTTTGATTTTACTATAGTGCGGGTTTGTTTGCCGATACCTCACTCTTATGTACTTCTGTAATGGCTTGGTGGTTAACTACTGTGACTATAGTGTATAGGGTCCTGGGTTCAAGACCTGCAAGGCTGTTCATTTTGTTGCTGGGCAGAACAGCGGCTGTTGGATACAGATTGATTAAGGCACTTTTAAGCACTTGTAAGTGGGTTTTCGTGAGGGTAAGCACTGCTAACCTTCGATTACATATGCTTACAGAGAGTTAGCTTCCATATTGCTTAACCTATATGTGCATTGCTTACTCCCACGTAAATGGGCTTAAACCTGCTTAGTAGTGCTTGCATATGCTTACTCCCGCTTACTACTGCTTAATAGTGTTTACACTTGCTTACTAGTGCTTACTCCCACTTACCACTGCACTAATTTAGACAGTAATGTCTAATGGTTCTTGGGAATATGGGGGATTTAGAAGCTGTATGGAGTTATCATTCATTACACATTTTATCTTCCATTTGTATCCATGATTCCTGTATACATATACTGTATGGGGCACATGTGATTATCTGTGGACTTTGCAACATTATGACACTGACACCTCACATCTGCATTTAATGCAATATTCCAGTTCACAAATATATGTTATTTAGTAGGTTATGCAAGTAAAATATTGGTCATAATGTGATTTGACATGGAAAAGGGAATGTGCTACAGTGGGAGCCAAACTGGGAATGCCTGCTCATAAGGTGAATGCTCTGCCCACTACGCTACCGTGATACTGCTTCATTTGCATATATCTTGCTTGTTATCCTCTTCAGCCATTTAAGCTGCATTAACTGTAGCTAAGCGATGGGCAAACCCATGCACCTATGGATAGATTTAATTGGTTTCATAAAAAAAAATGGTATATTCATATTGTATATTTACTATTGCTGTTGTACACGTGGGGGAATGTTGCTGGGGGTATGTGGATACCTATGAGTGGTCTCACTCATTCTTTTGGGCTTTCTGCTGTTCTTCATTGTGGCGGCATGTATATTCTGAGACCTCTACTCTCAGACATTGCCTCTGCACTCTTACACGCTCCACATAAGATTAGGAGCTCAGGCAGCGCGCCTTCATTAATATGCATGGCGTGCTGCCATCCCGCTCCTAAACGGCTGCTTCCATGCAGGACTAAGCTAGTCCTGCATGGAAGATTAGTAAATCTGGTGGATTATCAGTTAGGGTTAAAACTGTTTTAATATTATCTTGTGTTTGTCTTTGTTGGATAAAACCACATTAATCATCACTGACTAAAAGGGGATGTAATTTTTCAATCTACTGAAAATTATTCAGAGAAAGATCTTATACACTACATTTACTAAAGGAATAGGTCTATAAGAATTATGTTTATGAAGATTTTTGTCTTGTTTTAAGCTAGGTGAAATAAGAGAATATCTCCAAGAAGGTGGCCTATTTTATTATCCTGAACTTTAAAAATTATTTATGAAAAACATTTATCAATTTCTCTTGAAAAAATGTTATGCAGATCAGGTAGTATACTATTTATACCTGGAACTTTAGTCACTTTTTATTCTTTTATTTTATCTTCAACTTTTTTGTACTTACACATTTTAGCAAACTAGTAATAGTATCAGATGATGATTTCACTTTAAATATGCTTTGTAAATATTCCATTTTTAAGTTATTATTTTCTGTAATTTACTGTATATTATTTACTCTGTTATAGTAAATTTGAAATTCTAAAAGTATTTCACCTATATTGAAAACTTTTTCCCATTGTTAGTATCTTCAAATGATCTTATATTATTTGATCTTGAAATGATTTTGGTGCTGTTTATTAAATTATGAATTCCTTTGGGATTCATTGCAAAAGAAAAAAACATTTTTTTTAGTGCAATTGATATTTTGTAAAGAATAATTTGTTGATATTTACTATTAGGTTACTTAATAGTCTCTCAATGTCTTTGTTCAACATTTTGAACTTTTAATTTTGCTAATTGTAGTTAAATAAAAGTTCATTGTCTCATCCTTTACCTTTATTCCTACACCAAATAATAATTTTTCCACATAAACAAGCTTTAGAAGAATCCCATGCCGTGATGGTTTACTGTTCTCTTTATCACTGCAGTCTAGGATAGATTCTATTTCTTCAGTAAAACAATTCATAAAATCTTTTCATTTCAATATATACATTAGTAGTCTACTTACCAACACCGATGCTAGCTATTTACTTATCAAATTTAAGAGAATTTGAAAATGTGCTAAGAAATGCATTGGGACACTTTTTCTGGAAATCTAAAGGAAAAATTAAAGCCCAATTCACAACAACTATAATGCAGTTGGACGAGTTCCATTGTAGGTTTATACTGTACCAAGTATGATTATGGTATAAAGAATCTATCCAAATGAGCAAGAGGAAAAGGACAGCATTGCCGATATATTATAACACATTGACAGAGTAGCAGCCAGTTACCAGGCTTTATGTCCCTCAGCCAGGACAAAGGAGTGTCCACATCTCTTCCTGTTGCACTATAACTCTAAGCCACAATTTAGTCCCAAGAGCATAAACACTTACAAAGACATAATCATATGCAGAAATGTACATCTATTTCTCTCTAGCATTGATATCTAGATATCTGTATGCAAAGTTAAAAATACAATCCAGGCCACAGAGTAGATAGAAACATGCAGCAGAATTCATTTATTCTGTGTGCAGTTGGCAGAGCACAGTTGTTCTGTACATGGTCTGATGAGCAAGTATGAGCTGTTGTGACAGGGGTTAACATAATAGCTGAAGTCTGCACCTCACTGATATAAGGTAGAGGGTTTGATTCTGACCTATGGTTGTTGGCCTGGCTTGTAATAGTCTGCAGACTGATAGCCTAGTTTTTATGTATGAACTTATAAAAACATTATGAACTATTCCATAATGAGATGTTATTGGTACCTAGTAAACATGACTGAATCATGAGCTGCATGTGGAATGTCTATTTGTTGACTTGTATGCCCAGTTCCTACACTCTAGGAATCATGTGGTGTGGTACTTGCTCCATACAGCAGCAAACATATGCACTGCGATATATACACACACACACACACACACACACACACACACACACACACACACACACACACACACACACACACACACACATTTCCCTGTGTGTACGAGTGTGTTTATATTTGTTTCCCGTATCTAGCCTTTCTCAGTCAGACACAATCTTTGTGCAGTAGGAGTACCTCTGGGGACTCAGGTTCTCATACTGTACACCCAGATGATATATTTTATGTTATAACAGCACTATAACAAAACAGGGTACATATCTTATTATACTGTGTATATGTGTACAATCACTTGTCACTTCCCAGATTCCTGGCCTCAGAATTAAAGACATACAAGCACACCAAATACACTTATCTGTGTGTATGGATTTTAGTGCATGTTCTATATTTTTTCAAACACCAGTTCTCAATGTAGAGTGCAATTGCTTAGTTTTTAAAATCTCCCTGGTGTTTAATATTTTACCCTCACATACAGAAATATACACACTAATTTACATTCTGTATATGCTGATTGCACAGGCTGCCAGTCTAAGTGACCTATGAATCTTGGCTGGTAGTCTACATCTCACATCAGTCTCTGTGCTGTAAGAGTGTACTGCATGCTGGATATTTTAGCAAGCTGAATCTTATTCTAAGTTTTCCACAAGCCCATACTGTCACTTTGATGATCCTGATTATGAATCAGGTACATGGTCTTATCATATCCACAGTGGCCTAATCATGCCCACAATGGCCTAATCATGCCCACAATGGTCTAATCATATCCACAAGGGAGGTTGGCATAATGGTTAAGGTGTTTACCTTACAGTTACAAGGTACAGAGTTTGATTCTCACATAGGGTAATTGGCTAGGCTTAAAATAGCCCAGAAGGGCTGTTAGCCTAGTACTAATCTATGAACCTATGAACAATGGAATCTACCTTGCATATCGTATGCCAGGCAGACCATATCTATGTATCCAGCCTCCCATCTTTATTTACTGTATATTTGATTTTGTTATATATTGTTTCTTTCTGAATTAGTATAAGTATGGGATATACTGGGGCTAAAAAAGGCCAGTTGATGTGCAACATGCAAACAATAACAGATTTTAAAACCGAATTGTATGTAAGACTTTTGTAACCACCCTCGGCAGAAGTACAAAGCTTTCAGCACATTTTGGAATTATCGTATAACATAGATCGACATTCTTTTCCCTTGTGCTTCATACATGTTACTGAATACCCCACCCCATTTTGTGCTCCTTTAATGACTTCAGCCTCACTGTTGTGTGCAAGCTATCTTTCATAACACAATTTATTAATCAACATCATATATTTTATGCCATTTCAGTTTCTTCTCCAATCCACTCTTTGTATTCTGATCTCTACCTGTAATTATATGAAATAACTATCAGTTGTACAGCAAAGAGATATTTTTATAGTGCCTCTTTCTTCAATTGTAAACTATGTCACACTTTATTGTTTCAAGATACACAAATATCTCTTGCATTAAGAAAGACTTGATGTCATCCTATCTGACACCCTCTTCAATATTTTTTATGCCCTTGGGACCATCCACTGTACCATGCCTTTGGTCAGTGAAAAATTAAATGTAAACCCTACCACTTTGTCATGTGCATTATTATAATGTACACTCCACTCTATGCTTTAATAACATTTCTCATTCTATCCATAGCAAACACACACACACACACACACACACACACACACACACACATGCATGTACATGCACGCACGCACACACACACACACACACACACACACACACACACACACACACACACACACACACACACACACACACACACACACACACACACACACACACACACACACACAGACACACACACACACACACACACATACACACACACACACACACATACACACACACACACACACACACATGCATGTACACGCATGCACGCACGCACGCACGCACACACACACACACACACACACACACACACACACACACACACACACACACACACACACACACACACACACACACACACACACACACACACACTCTGTATTTAAATTCATCACTCATATCATTTGAATAAAAGTTAACAACTGCCTTTTTACCTACAAAACCTGAGTTTTATCCATATTCCATGTTGAGAAAAATGCATTACTGACTTAAAAAATTATCTGAACATTATATAATTCCCTGTCATCCAACAGAAAATTAATATAAAAGAAGCACCCAGTAAATGTTTGTTTCTTGTTTCCTTTTTTATTGCAGTTTTACATTAAACTTGTTTTATTAAAAAAATTCCACTGCTTTATGGCAACATACCAAAATTCTGTGAGGCACAGATAAAATAAAATGAAATGATTGCCATCTTGCTAATCATTGCTGAAATGTCGTAGCTGAAATAATGAAAGTAAATACAATAGTATCAACAAAGTTTGGCGATTTCGCTTTCAGTGCATTTCTTAGACAGTCTAACTTTGAGGCCATCGGAAAATCTGAACTAACAAAAGTAACTGCAGCACTATCAGTAATTACAGTGACCTGTGTCTGTACATGTGTGTGCATGCGTGTGCGTGTGTGCCGCGTGTGTGCATGTGTGTGTGTGTTCCCTTTAATAATGTTCCAGTTACTCTTAATAACTTCCCAAATGCAATGATTATCCATAGACATGTCAAAAACACAAACAGGATATCATTTATCAAAATAAGTTTCCATGTTACCTATAAACTTAACTAAAGATTTCAATAAAATAGGTGGAAGTGTTCCCCTCTTAGTCAAAATCTCTTCAGATGTTTTTATCACATTTTTTCATAACCTCTTTGTTGTGTGTTTGTGTGTGTGTGCGTGTGTGTGTGTGTGTGTGTGTGTGTGTGTGTGTGTGTGTGTGTGTGTGTCCTATAATGAACTTAATCTCATCCAAGAAATCAGAGTCCTTTGAAGTTAACCTAGAGCCCACTGTAATCTGACTCCTAGGAATGTTATGTTTCATAAAGAGATGATGACGGCTTCTAAAGTGTAAATAATTATTGGAAAATGTTCTCTTCCTATGAACTCTACTTTCAAAGAGCTAGTCACAAATTCTCGGCAATAAGATTGCCCTTCAACATACATTTTCTGAACAAGAAGAAGTGTAAGACTCTAATCGCTGACATTATTGACTAACTGTATTCGTCAAGAACTTATCAGACAAATAAAAAATGTTATAAGAGACACACTTAAGGCAAAAATATAAAGCATTAAATATTAGGTATGTAAAAAATCAGGAACAGCTGAGAATGTACTTTTCAATTTGACTAAATATTTTAGTCGTTCCCTCCTAATGGTTGCTAAAAACTGTTAATTTTTATTTATTTATGTATTTATTTATTTATTTATTTATTTATGTATTTAACATTTGTTTACTGGGAAAGTCCGACTTGGAACAAAGCCAATTTTCAGTGGCGGCCCAGGGAGAAACATTCCAGACGCATGTCTTTGTCTTTGATCTAGGGAGAAAAAGCAGTGGATTGCATTTAATTAATAATAACAATCTTTGCACTATAGACTTCTTTTACTTCAGAAAATGCATGTTAATTCACAACTTTACAGGTTAATAGTGCTGATATTTTAAAAAGTGCCTGATGTGGAGCATTTTTCTCTGATTTTCTGAATTTGTCTCTGATTCTGGATGTAAAAGTTTGAGAGGTATGACTGGGCGGTATTGAAAGGTATGGATGAGCATTGCAGTGACTGACCACAGCATGTTAAAAATACATTAATGTAGCCAATATTCCTTTCATTTCCTTTAGAATTACACATCTGAGGGGGAGAGACAAGTTTTGTGTATGTAAACTTATAAACAAAGACATTGGCAACCTTCAAACTCTGGACCCCACCCAGTTTGGGTTCATGAAGGGCCGATCTTGTCTCCTGAACCTGAATTACTTCTTTGAATCAGTCTCCAGAGCCGTGGACGAGGGGAAGGTGGTCCACACAGGCTATCTGGACCTCACCAAAGCCTTTGACACCATCCCCCACTCTGGAATCATAGATAGACTTACTAAGCTGGGCATTAATCCCCACATCACTCAATGGGTTGCCAACTGCCTTACTGACAGAACCCACACTGTAAAAGTAGCTGACTCCAAATGCAGCTCCAGACAAGTAACAAGTGTAGTACCTCAGGGTTCACTTCTGGGACCGCTCTTGATTGGCATCTACTTCTCTGAAGTACAGGCCAACACTAAGGGACTCTGGCTAACAAAGTTCGCAGATGACTGCAAACTGGGAGCCATTATTGAATCCCCAAATGATGTGGATACTCTACAAAAGGGCCTTATAGAAACAGATGCTTGGTGCCAGAGCCATGAGCTCAAGCTCAGTGTCAAGAAATGTATAGTTATCCCCTTTAGGAAAAAAACATGTACCCATGAATTATCACATTGGTGGCAGTACACTAAACACTGAAAGTGTGATAAAAAATTTAGGGACACAGGTGGACAGTGGTCTCACCTTTGATAACCACATCACCACAACAGTCAGGAAATCCTTCTATGTGGCACATAGTTTGGTTTTCATCCAGAAAAAAGGAGGTCATTGTCCCACTGTACTCATCCCTCATTAGACCCATTATAGAATACAATGCCCGGTTTGGTATGTACCTCTCAAGACATCTGTAACAACTGGAAAGGCCACAGAAAAACCTAACTAAAAGAATCACAGGCCTAAAGCAGATGCCCTATGCTGACTGCCTTAAAAAACTCAAGCTATACTCTGTCGCATATCATCTACTCAGAGTCGAGCTCTGCTTAACATACAAGGCCATATCAAACCCAGAGCTGTTGGACATGCTACACTTAAAGAAATCCCAATCCCTCAGAGCCACATGCTCCAGGGATCTAAACCTTGTCATCACAATAAACAAAACATGCTGGAGGGATATGTTCCTGACCCAGAGACTCCCCAGACTCTGGAATAGACTGCCCATACATGTCAAGCAGAGCGTCTCTTTCACCCTCTTCAAAAGGAACCTTGACGATTGGATGGGAGAAAGGAAATTCACCCCAGGGATCACATCAGTTGCCCTGCTAGACTGGGGTCCAGGGAAGTAAATAGTGTGGCAAGAAATAGCCAGGGAATTGTTATGGCTAGGCTTGTATAGGCCCTAGGGCCGATAGCCTAGTACCAACCTATGAACCTATAAAAATAAATACATAGAAGAAGTCTAGTGGAGGGGAACAGAAGTACAAGTAAGGTGTCTTGAACAAGAAGTTGAAATGGCCATTATGTCTTTCAGGCAATTATATCATTTGAGAAACAAATAATAATGTAGTTGTATAAACAGACTTTAGAGCTCTTCCACATGCTACTGATAGTCTGAAGCATCCAAGATACGTACTGGGCATGCTCTGTCTCAAGGTATAAGACTGCTGCCATCTTCTGTGGACAGTGTGCATAGTTTGTAATGAACTTTTTTAAAGCTTCTAGAATTCTCACGAATTCCAAGATGTTTGAGTCTCATTTTCCAGGCTGTATCTTATCAGATATGTGGATTTCTGACAAATCATTGAGGATTAAAATGACTAAATAGTGAATGACGTCTCCTTTTACGAATGTAAGAGGTTGTCAGGTATGCCGTGGAGCTGTTTATTTGTACTCGCCCAACACTGAAATCTGTTATTTCTTTCTTTTTTTTATATTATGCTACTCTGCTGCACAGAGCAGTTTACTTCTGCATTAAATGTGTTTTTTTAAATACAGTTTATAGTGGATCAAAAGTAATTTTATGAAATTTTGATCACTTTGTAGGATGTAATGTCCCTGATTTTATTCACATCTTTGTCGTGTTATTTGTAATTATACAACAAAGATTAATTAATGAACAAACAGTGCACATTGATTATACTGGGTGGCTGAAATGCATCTATGTGCATGGGGGATTCAAGAATACATGCATTTTAAGTGTCTTTAAATTTCAAAGGAAATTTTCATGTCAGGCTATATACATAAACAAAGGACACTCTTCTTGTAGAATTTTGTACTGTGGCGGTTGACAAGTAAGTGTGTCGACACCTATTTAGAGACACTGTGATGCAGACGATGGACATTTCTTCAGTGTTTTATTTTAATGCTAGTACTGAGGATTTCTATTGGAAAGGATGATTTTACAATGAGCATGCATACGGGTTTAGTATACTAATTAATCTTCATTGTATAATTGCTGTTGATGATGTTATTTAACAAATAAATTGCTTACTTTTTTAAATAATGATATTGTCTGAAGACACCGTAGTTTCCCTCTGCATCTTATATCAGCTATTGATGTACTGCATGCATACGGCTTATACAGCCCTACATTTGCACCATGCCTGCATCTTATATCAGCTATTGATGTACTGCATGCATACGGCATATACAGCCCTACATTTGCACCATGCCTGCATCTTATATCAGCTATTGATGTACTGCATGCATACGGCATATACAGCCCTACATTTGCACCATGCCTGCATCTTTACATTTGCACCATGCCTGCATCTTATATCAGCTATTGATGTACTGCATGAATACGGCATATACAGCCCTACATTTGCACCGTGTATCAATGAAGTGCAGCAGTGAAAAGACACAAGGGGCACACTTTTTTGCAAATATTCCTAGCATACATTCTTGTCTTCCCCTTCATGTTCTGTTGGTACAACAAGTTTATAATACAGAAAGAACAAGAAAGGATGACAGGGTATACCATACAGAGGCTTTTGCAAAGCAAGCAGCTTGCAGTTTTGTTTTTAGACTACATTGTCCTGGTGACTGATTTGTTCTGGTTGGCATAAAAAGACACACTGATTGCTCTATCCAGTCCACATGCGTGTTTTAGAAAACTACCATGTATTCAAGTTCTCTGCCACAGTCATGCTGTGCAAAAAGCTGCTAACTAAATTCATTTTAGAATCTTCAAGGTCATTTGCTGATTCATAAATAAATGCTGTTGCTTCTACTGCTGCAGTCTTGTGCACCTGGAGCACCCTCCCCTTTTACCCCACCCCACTTATGGCTATAATCTGTACAGCTATCTATCTATCTATCTATCTATCTATCTATCTATCTATCTATCTATCTATCTATCTATCTATATCTATTTATGTATATATGTGTGTGTGTGTGTGTGTGTGTGTGTGTGTGTGTGTGTGTGTGTGTGTGTGTGTGTGTGTGTGTGTGTGTGTGTGTGTGTGTGTGTGTGTGTGTGTGTGTGTGTGTGTGTGCGTGTGTGTGTGTGTGTGTGAGTGTGTGCAAGTTTACTGTGACAGTGTTGAAAGACAAACTCTTGAAAATCAGAATCCTGAGACCAAAATATCGTACAGTGAAAAGACAGAAGATTACAATGACTCAAAATCTTGAATATCAAACCTTCCTTCAGATATGGACCCAAGAGCAAGTGTTAACACAGGTCCTAGAGGGGGGCAAGTCTGGGAGTTCGATGTGATGGCCTTCATTACTGCAGTCTTAAAATATTATGGTTTTGGGATGTGGATGTTACATTATTATTGTAAAGCCCATTTATTATCTGCCATATAACTTGACATTTGCAAACCTGGGAACAAAGCTTTTGTTTGGGACTTTTTATATGATATCTTCAAAGTCTATCAGAATGGGCATATTTAACCATGATAGACCAGAACCATGGCTGGGACAAGACAAAGGGGGCTTAAGTAGAAAAGAAGATGCTGACATCTGTGTTCTCATTCACCTCCCCATGAAAAGCTGTGAAGGTGAAAGCCTTGAGGATGAGACTGCTTCTGTATTCCAGACATACAGAATAGCAGTC
Organism: Protopterus annectens; assembly: GCF_019279795.1. Classification (NCBI taxonomy): domain Eukaryota; kingdom Metazoa; phylum Chordata; order Ceratodontiformes; family Protopteridae; genus Protopterus; species Protopterus annectens. Next base: position 517,276,494 of record NC_056742.1, on the reverse strand, counting down.
CTCCTTTCAGCTGCAACAGATTGTTATAAACTTATTCTGTCCATTGGCATAAGCCTTTAAAAAATGAAGTCATTGCCTAGCAGTTCAAATACATTTTCATATGTCTGGAGCCATTAGTGTTATTATAAAACTGTAAATGATAACTATTCCACTCAAACAAATCTTTACAGCAGTTGCATTCATTTGATTCTAGGTCTTGAAATGGATTTTATAAGGCAGAATAAACACAGTAAATATTAATTTTTGTAATGTTATATAATCAGATAATGATATCTCAGTATCCTTGCAAGCAACACACATTCTGCTAGCAGTGTTTTCTTCATACAACTGTGAGCTTTGATAAAAAGCTAAGCAATTGTGCCTGCGACACTTAATTGTTGAGATGTTTAGAGAAATATGAACATTATTGCAATACAAAAATAGCTTAGAAAAAATATGCAATATCTCTTTAGATATACTAGACAGAGGCCAAATATCAAAACAGATATTTATCACTAGGGTGTAATAATTTAATATCCTTTACTGTTTGAATAATTTTCTCAACTCTTGGTTATTTGATTGAGGACATCTTGTTGATGACATGATGCTCCGGAACTCTCAATGTTGTGAAAAGCTTGAAATTCTTGACTTATACTCTGTGTACCAGTATCTGTGATTAGTAGAACAGGAATATGTTTGTGAGAATGCCAGTCCCATCTTGCAGAGGGATAAAGCCTTTACTGTGCCTCAGATGACCTGTGATCAGCTAGTGACACAGGCGCTGGATGGACTGGATGTGGGAGGCCAGGAGTTAGGCTCTGATGTTGGTTCACCTATTCTGGGAGCAAAGAGGCTGCCTAGACTTACCTCAGCAGCAGCATTAAAGGCCTGGTGAGCTTTGCATTGTATGAGGTGTAGCAGTTGAGCTGGAGGTTGTGTATGTATGGTAACATGCGTGCACCTCCTGAAGGCGGTGACCGCAGAGCTCACAAGTCTTCCATTGGATGGGGCTGATTAGGGCACACTTGCTAGCAGCTGTATGATGCTACATTGCCATCCTTGATCTCCACTCTTGCCAGGGAACTGGGTAAGATTGAGCCCAGGGAAGGCTAAGGTGAGTCCAGAAAACATGATGAATAAAGAGAGGAACTGGTGTCAACTGATGACCAGTTGTGGGAAGGTATGAAAAAAAAGAATATCAGTCCTTGAAGTTAAATAAATCTCAAGTGCCTTTACTCCATGGTCTGTCTGTAATTGTATTAAACATTATTGCAGCTTTCAGATTACTTTTGTAGTACATTTTAAAGATGAATCATTGTTACTACCATCAATTCAATCTCCTTGGACATTCAGTATGTAATCATAATGCCACGAGCCCTTACTTATCACAGACAATTTATTTTTTTCTTGTTACTTAACCATCTTAGCATCATACTTTATAATAATTGTAGCTCTGTTATATATAGCATGCTGGAGAAATTCTGATAAGTTATTTGCAGACACAACTAAGTCACCATTGTGTTTTCCAATGCCTACATATAAATTTACAACTGTGTTTTGTAATCCTGTTTCACTGCATTTTATACCTGGGGCTTTACATTGTGTACTGCATGAATATGTAAATTATTTCTGCTGTGAACTCATCAGTCGTGAACTGTGCAGCTAGGTAAATCATTGCCTCTATGACCATGGGAATCATCATCTTTGACTGCACTGTGCTCTCTAGTATACAACTTCTGAATCTGTATATTGTGAATGCATTGATTGTGCATAATAGTACACATGTAGACCTTCTTAATATGTTAGCATGCTGAACTGCTACAACTTGGAATAACAAATTCTATTCATTGTTTTGATACACACAATGCAGCTTAAGTTGACTTAATGTTTTTTCATCTTATAAGGGTCACTGTGGTATTATACACATAATCATTTGCACAGCTATTTCACTGAAAGTGAGAAATAATTTGAAACTATACATCCAAAGATGCCATTTTGAGAATTTTTACTCTGAGAATTGCTTTCTCTACTTCCAGGTACATAAATTCTTGAAAACAGATATGCTTCTTCATGTCTTCAGATATACATCTCCACCTGGACACAGGATAACATCTGGATGTTTTGTCAGATTACAGCACATACACTGGGAAGGAGCTTCTAGCATCTATGAGTTGTTTACATAGACTGTCTTCTAGAACAATGTTTGTCACATGATAAGCATCGCCCTATTGCAGTATATTACATATTTAAATGTGCTATGCTGTATGTGGTTCAGGTACCTTAGACAAGTGAGGAAAAATTACATGGTTTCCTGTGTATTGTGACATCACAGGCTTAGCTTGTGAAAACCTGTTTAGCTGACTTGGTATTCTTGGCTGAGGAGGAAGAAAGCACAAAGTTGGTCTGAGTCCTGTCTTTTATTGGGGGGTATTGAGAGGAGGGGAGGCAGATTATAATCTTGATTTGTTTTTTCTATGGCAGCATCCAAAGGACAGGAAAATGTTGGACATAATTTAGAAAACTGAGGAGTTGTAGTAAGTGGTATGTTACACTTACATATATACAATATAGGGTCATTTATCCAGTGGAGAAAATTAGAGATGGATGTCAAAATGTGGCACAGAAATGTATATATTCACTGCAGATCATTGTAGAAAAAATTACAGAATGTGGTTTTAGTTTTAAATCTATTTTGTAAGTGATACACAGTAAATTAAAATGCTAATTGGGGAGGCAGGGGTCCATTTTGAATCAAACCACTGAAACCCTTGCAAAAAAGAGCTGAATGCAAAACAGAGGATAGATGGACATACTAACCTGTGTGGGAAAACATCTTTCAAATTCTAGGCTACTATTTCACACATAATAGCACATCTGGTTTGTCAGAGCTGCCTGTATGTGTTTGCCATACATTGCTGTAACCTGTGTGTAGGTCTGCAATGTATGAGATACTCGACTGTAACAGCAATAGTTTTATGGTTTGAATGACCGTCTGTGAAGCTGGAAAGTAACAATGTCACAGCTAGTCTGTGTGTCTGACAGTCATCTTTTTAAAGGCAACTTCTGTATACGCTCATATATATGCATACGTATCCTTGTTTGTGCCATAACAGTACCTCACCTATGCCCCCCAAAATAACAGGAAAATGACACAATTTGATAACAAACCCTCTTTAAAATGTTAAAAAGTTCTATCAAAGAAACTGTCCCTGAAACATTTGTACATACTTAACACACAGTATTCCGTTTTCCTAGATTGGCAATGATGTATGCCTCTGAAATGGCTTGGCAAACATGCCCATGCCATCAGTACACTTCTAACTAATGCATACAAATAAAAGTGTAAAAGCCTATGCTTCATATATTTCTTAAATACATTCCAGCATATGCAGCATGTAGCTGACCAAATGGAAGTATACCTTCTGAAGTTTAATACTTTTCTGTACAGATATATCCTGAAACAATAGTGTTATGTGAAGTCTTTCCAAAATAAACAAGGATCCCTACCATCAGTTTACCTAGCTAAATGGTTGCATTTCTATGGCATAGATTCAGGCCTGTCAGCACAGTAAATATGCAAATGAGGTGTGAACTTGTTAGAATTAATGAATCCCAAAAAAATTGGATCTGTGTAGGAGGTTAGAATTAATGAATCCCACACAACTGGATCTGTGTATGAGATGTAAACATAGTGCAGCCACTCCCACAGTGTTTGGTTTTGATGGATTACAGCTGTGATGGATTAGTGTTTAGGTAAAGGAAAACACAACACTGCACTGCAGGCTGCCTTACTTCCAGTGGGTGTGTCAGGTCACATCTACAAAGTGTTAGATGTAAGGTTGGAAATGTAAGCAAGCAGCATACAAATCACGTGTACATTCACATCCAACCTACCCTTTATTTTTTAGCAACTGCATATTATATTATTTCCATATAATATCCTCACACGTTTTAAAGCCAGTGATATAGAATGGCTTACACACTGCATGTCTCAGATTACTACTCAGATACATGAAGAATGGCCAACAAACACAGAAAGACAAAGTTATATATTTGCAAGCAATAATCATGACAGGTTGTGTGATCACTAGGTACACTACATCCAAAACTAGTAAATGTACAAACAATACTTGTATGGTTTGATATCACTGTAGATGATGTTGCAGTTGGTTGTGTGCATATTGAGTTATGTTCCTTGCTGCAAATCTGCTTGTGTGGCAAAGAGGGATAAGGCACCCATCCTGTGTTACAAATGCACATTGGAATGAGAGTTCAAATCCAAACCTATGTAGTAACATCTCACGTATACTAACATTTTCTAGTGTGTATGTCATAGATTGCTTTTCCTCATTTCAACTGCCTCTCCCCTTTTCTTTCTATTTTCTATTTTTTTATTGGCCAGTGTTTGTGCAATGCATGGCCTTGCTTATTTGGTTTGCACGAAGTGCAGCAGTGTGTAAACTGGACAACTGGCCCACCCAAGAAGCAGACAGGACCCGGACAGCTGAAAATAAAAACAGATGCATTCAATTAATAGTACTGGGCATCATGCAAACCTGATAAGCAATGCTACACTGCTGGTAACAGCAAATCCTAAAGAATAATCAATAAAATAGGGAATATCATATAACTAGTCCTGTGGCAGCAGGTGTTAAGTGTATTACTGGACTACATATGGTGCTGGGTTCTAATACAGGGTATGCAACCTTTGTTTTACTGTTGTGACATTGCAGTTTATAGCAATGAGCAGCAACACAGAGAAATGTTTTCACAACCTTCTTGTGAAAACAGGTGTAAGTATAGGATTGCTGTACACGTGTTTCTGGTTTTAAATACAGCATATTTCATGCACTTTTACTGCTGTTCCACTTCCCATTACAGTCACTGTCACTTATAGCACTGACATGGTGTAGCTGATATTAATTATATGTATGAGGGCTGAGACACTAATATTGTGTCAGTTATGTATTAATTTATCTATGCATTATCACATTTATTCTCAAATGTATGACTGTGGGTATACTGTGTATCATATTCCTGTACATATATTTTTGGTATCTGGACTGCCATGACCTTCACATTTGTCTAGCACACACACACACACACACACACACACACACACACACACACACACACACACACACACACACACACACACACACACACACACACACAAAACTGCCTGTACATCCAATAACATTGAATTTGACTTGCTTGCTAGTGTTGTGTTCCACTTACCATTGCGCAAACACGGTGCTCGGAGGTGTGCACTGCTTAGCACTATATCTGTGCGATGGTAAGCAGAGTACAACATTTTCTAACAGTGTGTGTACTCCCAGTAAACTTGATAACTGAAATTGGTGGGAAACCATCACTTTCTATTGCTTTTGATCCATGATAGGCATGGGAGGCATTTCTGTAGAAGGTGTCAGATTTAGCAAAGATGGGGTGTTCAGGAGTCCAAGATTTTTATTGGACTCCTAGATAAACACCATAGTGCCTGGCTTCTGCAGAGGGACTATTCTGGTTCCCAGTATAAGTCAGAAGCTTGTGATAGTTTGGCCCAGGCTGTAACCAGTGCCACTGGGATCCCACTCACTGGAGACTAATGTAGGCATGATCTACTCCAGAAGAAGCGGGATACCTTCAATGCTTGGATCGAGGAATTTAGGACTGCAGACACCCCGCAACTGTGTAAGTATCAACTACAGAGAGGACTTGTAAGATTTAAAAGCTGAATACAGGCAAGACTGATATTCATAATGGTAGTCTGTTCTGGGGTAGATTGGCGAGGATGAGGGAGGCATGTGGTATGTATGAAGCAGAAGAGTGGTGTTATTATAGCATTAAAAGTTAAAGATAGTTTTTTGGTGTTTTATAGAGTTGCATGCATTAGTCTGTAGCACAAACTAAGAGTGTAATATTAGCCATTCGTCAGAGGTGGTGGGTTCAAAGACCATGCTTCCCAACTATACAATACTGTTAATTCTTCAATTATGTGTAACTTAAAGGTTTAAAGCAAAAGCTTTGTAGCAGTTGCACACGTGTCCTGCTGTAAACTATAATCTGTATAACTGGAACATGTATATGTTCTATATATGCACATGTCAAGGAGTACTTGCTGCAGTCTGTAGAACAGTGTGCATCTGTTAGGAGCTGGTAGTCTTAAAAGTAAGGTTAAGATAATAGAGTCAAATAATTGTATTAATGCATTGTGTGCCACATATGAAGATGCTAATCACTTTTTGTTCTGTTACCCCAACCCTTATCTCTCTTATTCATTTTATTTTATTTTATTTTATTTAGTTGTATTTTATTGCATGTTGTCAAAATGTGTCCATGTCTTCCATGTGTACTATGCCACTAAATACTCCACAGCACAGTGGGGTAGGCATGCTCCACAGGATCTGTTTGCCCCCATCCACCAGCTCCAGCACTATTGTCTATAATTTCTGGGAACCAATCTAATAGCACTGCCTCTGCTGCCCCTGCACTACCTTCTCCCTCTGGTAGTCCTGCCATGGAGGCTGGTGCTGTGGTACCCTCTGGGATGAGTAGCAGAGATAGTGATTTTATCACCCTCACTGAGATGCTCTAAATGGTGCATAGGGATGCGCTCTGCATGTTGGTGCATGCTTACACTGGTTGAAGAGGCTGCTGTCCCTCATTTTACACAGTCGTATGAGGAGAAGAAGGGGATGTCAAGTACTCCAGCCAGTGGCAGAGTGAGGTGACAGTGATGGTAGTCTATTGGGTGAGGACTCAATTCTCACTGTCACCCAGCTTGATGACTATGGTGTCTGGATGTCCCCACCCTCACCCCAATCCTGGTGTCCCCAAACTTTTGTGTCCATCACCGTCCCTGTCTCTTGTCTTGTTTGTCTTGTCTGTCTGCAATTGCTTTCTCACCTACCCAACTTACCTGACCCAGACATACCTACATCCCTTCATAAACATTTCTCTCTCTAACAAAAAAAAATGAGCACCTGTCCCACAAAACAAAAAAACTTCCCCTTACATAACTCTCCATTTTTCACACATGTCTTCTTGATACAATTGGTTCAATCCAGTTGGTTATACAACATGATTGTATTTTTTTCACCCCTCTTTCTGGAAGTGACAGTCCAAATTCAGTTAATATTTTGCATATATGTTCACTTTATACTGTTAAAGAATCGGATAGCTATGGTTCATTTTTACCTCCTTCTTGCACATTCCTGTCCTGCTTTCCATTTGTTCTTCCTCCTGGTTGCTCCGAATTTCACCACTGTCCTGTCTTCCCCATTTCTTTTCTTTAATACATTATTGCATGATCTGACCTGATTTCTAACTGATTTCTTCCTAAATATTACTTTTGATTACTTTAAGTTTTTCTCTCTTTTTATCTGCTTTTCTGTCTTGCTCTTCTAACACTCCAATTTACAGTATATCTACAATCAGGTTCTTGTAACTATTCCTACTCAGGGTTTATCCTGCTGCTATTGTATTGGATTGTTTGAAATTTATATATAAATATTTTGTCTTTGTTGATTTCATTTTATGTAAATGTTTCTTGTCATTGTTACTTTTGTAATTTTTAGTCTTTATATTAATTACTTTTTTTTTGGAATACCTGTAATTGTAATTGGAGCTTTTCTCCTCATGTCTCTACTGAAAATGGGCCTTTGGCTCAGTTGGACCAATCTGGTTAACAAACAACAATGAATAAATAAATAAATAAATAAATAATTAAATGATGATGCACTTTGCTCACCAACTAGCATCAACGACAATATGAAAGTAGTTAAAAGTTTACATACAGCTGTATCCGAACCCAGTACCATCTGGTCCCAAAAGGGAATGTATCAATCCATTAACTGCATTAACAAGTGCTGCCACAGATTCAGTTATATAGCACGTGTGTTCCAGAGACTCAGCACTAACTGTCAGGCTTTGTTCTTCTCCCTGCTTGCTGCCCATTTCACCACTTTCCTATCTACCCCATTTTAACACCTTTAATCTGGTCAAAAAATAGAATTGCATACAATATACATAAGTAGCAACAAAGGAATGGATCCCTTCATTTTCTGGGCTCCATGTTTATGAGAAGTTGCACATTGAGCAACAATGCACAGTGATGGTGAGCAGTGGTAAAATGCTGTGATTACCTCTGTGCAATGTTGCTTAACCCTGCTGTGCTATGCCAGCACACAGCAACCCATCTCATATAAACAATTCATGTGATTAGATCATCACTGTGTAATGAAAAGTATTTCTAAGTATTAGATACAACTATATTTGAAACCAGTACCATCTGGGCCAAAAAATGGAATGCATCATTGCACTAACACGTGCTGCCACAGAGTCAATTAAGAGGCAGGTGTATTTCAGAGACACAATAATAACTATCAGGCTTTAGCAGTGCAGCTCACATTTGTGCACTGCTTACCTACATACATACATGTGTATCTTTCATGAATATGCACTTTGCTAGCCATCGTGCATACCTGCTTCTCACCACACTTTGGAAATGTATATATTGTGCTGTATTAGTGCTGTTTACTGTCCATTTCCTGTGCATGAAATTAAATTACATGTTTAAACATTACAAACTGAGGGCCCTATCTAACAATATGTTGCACATTTACAATCCATCCATCTGTTGCCACTGCAAGAACTGCAACCATGGTATCTCATTACTTTTTTCACACATATATCAACCATAGTACAAAATGTAATATCAAATTGTTTGTGCTATGCAATATACATCAATCTGGTAACATGCAGAACTGCAACTATTGACCCATATGCCTTCTTCTCCTTTCAGCTTTTCCCTTTAGGGGTCACCAGAGTGGAACAATGTTCCACAGAATGATTGGTAGTGGAGTTTTACAGTTTCAAGTTGCCAGACAGGTGCCCAATCTTCCACAGAAGGCACACACATGAACACATTCACACCTAGAACCAATTTAGAGTGTCCAACCCACCTGCAGCATGTCTTTGGGATGTAGGAAGAAAGTGGAGCACCTGGAGGAAACACATATAACCATAGGGAGGACATGCAGACTCCACATAGAAGGCACCCCCAGCCGAGAATTGAACCGGAAAACCTCTTGCTGTGAGGTGGCAACCCTAAGCCCTTCACCACTGTGGCCACCCACCCATATGCCTAAAAATACTCATCTGCAAGGCTAGAAAATAAATCAGTATGGACCATATCCACAGGGACATAGGTGACCTTCAGCACATTTGGCCCTGATCATTTTGTTTTTGTCAAGGTTAGATCTTACTTATTGAACCTTGTGGACTTCTTGGATACTGACCTCACAGACCTGGATGAGGGATAAGAGAACATACTGCCTATGTTGACTTATCTAAGGTCTTTGACACTATCCCCAGTCATGTGTCATAGTGAAGATCTCCCATGTGGAAATTAAGCCATACAGTTGTACAGCAATAGGCAAGTGGTTCACTAACATAACACACACACTCTCAAAGTTGAGGACTACATCTCCACCAGTAGCCAGTTACCATTAGAATACCACATGGATCTGTGCTGGATCCTCAACTGCTTGCAAACTACTTCCTTGAAGTGCAGGCAATGGTAGACGGCCTGTGGTTTACCAAGTTTTCAGATGACCAGTAACTGTACACACTAATATAGAGTTCACCAATGATGGTAATATATTAAGGAAGCAGCTGCCATACACAAATGATTGGTGTCAAACTCATGAACTGTACCTTAAAGCATGCAATGGCTCATTGTCCTCTTTGGCAATGAAGTACTCCTGCTAATTATGATATAAATTATACCCTTCTAGGCTCAACACAGTATTTTAAGACTTGGGAACACATCTTCATAGCAATCTACACTCTCATCGCTATGTGTCCATAGTGGTGACACACACATTCTGCATTGTACACATCATACATATTCACATCACATCCAAGACCAGGGTGGTCATTGCTCTGTTATACTCTACCCTTATCAGACCAGTAATTGAGTATAATGCTCCCTTTCATCTGTACCTCAGCAGTAACTTGCAGCAATTGGAGAAAACACAGGGTTGTGTCTCAGCAACTCCAGGGCCTCCAAACATGACATACATGGAAAGACTGAAAGACCTGTCAGTGTACTCAGTATCATGCAGGTTGCTAAGAGGTGAACTATGGCTGCCATACAGAGCAGTCTCAGACCCTGCCCTACTGGAAATGCTGCACATCTACAAATCAATTGGGACAAGAATAACTTGGTCCAGGGTTCTCAGCCTAGCCTGTGACATAAACAAAACATGCTGGGGAAACAGATATATCCCTCAATGACTCACACTCCTCTAAAATAGGTTCCCACTGCATATAAATCAGTGTTCCTCAATGCCCTGTTCAAGCCCAATCTTGACTACTGGCTAGGTGATTGTAAAGTCATCTCTGGGGTGGGACTTATGTCCCTCATTGACAGGGACAGTTGTTGCTGCTCAGAAAATTGCTCTGCTAACAACAACCATCCAACTATGCTCAATAAGGGTACCTGTGTTTTTACACAGCTAGGCTTCTAAACTCTATAGGCCCAATATGTTAGTAGTCTCCTATGTGCATATAAAGCTATGAACCTATGCAGGTCTCCCAAAATTTTGACTCCCACATGGCCTGCTGATGTCAAATACTCTAAGTTTACCTGCAGTCTTGTAAAAGTCAGACTTGTGCTGTGGTGCTTGTATAAAGTACTGAGTCCTGTAGTCTGTGTACCTAGATAGGTAGGTGTTCTGTTCTCACTGCAGTCAGCTGTGTGTGTGTGTGTGTGTGTGTGTGTGTGTGTGTGTGTGTGTGTGTGTGTGTGCCTAGTCAGAAGAGCAGAAGTATGCATCCTGCAATTACTGCTTTGATCCCATAAATTGACAGTATTTTGGTACTTGCAGATGCCTACAGATCCATGCCATGCAGGCCTCCTAACTTCTTCTTTCCAACATGCACTGCTGATGTAATCCACTATTAGTTGACCTGCAGCCATGTAAAAGTTAGACTTGTGTCATGGTGCTTGTGTAAAGTACTGTGTTCTGTAGTCTGTGAGCTTAGATAGGTAAGGATTTTATTCTCACTGCAACAAACTGTGTGTGTGTGTGTGTGTGTGTGTGTGTGTGTGTGTGTGTGTGTGTGTGTGTGTGTGTGTGTGTGTGTGTGTGTGTGTGTGTGTGTGTGTGTGTGTGTGTGTGTGTGTGTGTGTGTGTGTGTGTGTGTGCTGTTGCTTGACATCAGAGAGAGCATTTTATACCAGCATGTGGGACAGTGCTATATTCTCCTCAACAGACACTGCTGATGTCATCAGCTATACCAGATTTTTGGATATGCAGTACACCCACCAGGACACGGTCAGGGACTGGCTTGGAGGCCAAGCAGAAGTCACTTCATCTTATACAATAAAGATTATAGTGAAATGGCTTTTAATCTATCCACATATATCATGGCATGGTTTTTAGGCCTTGTGTTATCTTGCTGAGAAAGCCCTGTGTTCTCTCCAGCTGCTACATGTGTCTGGTGACATACATGAAAAAGAGAGCATCATACTCTATTAGTGTTGTGATGAGGTTTGACTACAGTGCTGTCATACAGTCCTAAGATCTCAGTATGATGGCATGACATGATATGCACAACATAGGCTTTCAATACCAGTGTGAACACTTGGTAATCAAAGTTCAGAGTGCTATCTACATGTGTTTCCAGTGCTGGCATCACTGGATTTCTGCATAGCAAGACTGTTGTCAATGCTGTGATTAACATGGAACTCCACGTTTCAGATGGTCAACATTACAAACACTGCATTTATTTGTAAATCAAGTGCCTTTCTCACCACTCAGTTTGTGTGTTAGCATCTCCTGTATTGTGTTATCACCATTGGTGAAATCAATGATTGCACACAATATGCAAGAATCAGCAAACTTGGTAAGCCAAAGGCTATATACTTTAGCCTCAACTGTCAAGAAAAAGAGTCCAAACAGTGAAGGGCCAAGCAGATATGCCTGGGGTTTGCCAATGGTGAAGGCTCTACTGGTACAGGTTGATTCACCAACTTTCACATGATGTGTTTTGTTAGTTAGCTAGTTGTTTATTCACCAATTAATGTAAGGTTTAATCTCCAACTTGAGTTTTTTTCTTAATGATGCCTGCATGAGTGATTATGTCAAAACCCTAGGCCAAATCACAATACACAGTATGCACTGTCTTACCTTCATCCAGGCCTATCACACAGAATTAATTGGCTGTGACAATATCAAAAACATCTATGGCATGACCCAGCACATACACCTTCCTGATGCCATTGAATACACAGTTGAACACACCCTCCACATGGCCTATGTTCCTATACAAGGGTGTACATCAACATGCATCCACCTGAGTTGGGGGATAGCACCTGATGCATGCATGCATAGAGACATCATTACTCTTCTTGATTGTGAGCTGGATCAACATGTCATCATGGACCTCTTCTCCATGTACACTAGTAATATTTCAGGTGTGTACAACAGACCTGTGTGAGTTGTTACTGCTACATCGGATGCATTACATCTGATAGATGTCCTCAAAGAGGTCATTGAGGGCATGCATGATGACAACAGTATCATCTTGTGTAACTTGACTAGGTCAAGGCATTTGACACAAATCCACACTGTAGTATTCAATTAACATTGTCATATGTGGCCATAAACAGCTACATCACCAAATGGGTAGACCAGTTGAAATGTGTGTTGTGACCTATATGTCAGGTCCAGTGATCAGGTCAGAGCATCGGGGTGTCTGCTAGGCCCTTTCCTGTCCATTAGTTAAGTGATGGACAACACAGATGACATACACATGCTGTGTCCAAACAGCTGCCTGAAGGACTACAGACTGTGGGCAATCAGTGACTTCAATTATGATATTAGTATAATATAGACAGTATAAAGGTCTGAAGAAGCGTATCGTAGCATACGCGAAAGCGCTTACCGTTTGTCTTTCTTGTTATTAATAAAAAGTTTAAGTAACGTGGTGAGTCAGAAGTTTTTTGCTTTATAATATAGACAGTATCAACACATACCAAAATCTGCTGCCACAGCCATGACAGAACCTGCATTGACAAGAAACACAGAGGAATTTGTTGAATCAGAAAACAAACACACAACCCAAGTATAATGTAAACATCACACCCTACAATCAGACCAATAGGTATGTGACCCATGTGCTGGGGTAGATGGTAAGTGGTACATCCACCAGCATGTGGTCACAGTGCTGGCTATTCCCTTGAATGTAACACAAGTACTGGGTATGCAAAGGACATCCACATCAGAGGTCATAATACCTTCATGGTTCCCAGCCTTTATCACACCATATGTAACTGAAGTGCACCACCTTTTTCACAGTGAGCTGTCACACAGCTTATTGGCCATACCTAAGTATTAATTCTAGAAAATATAAATGACTGCCTGATGGTACGGAACACCAGTCAAGTTGGTGCACCAGATGCATTGCTACTTGTTCTACTTATGCACAGACTACATATATAGGTATTTGACAATGTTAATGGCATGTATATCATTCATGACAATGTGGATTGTGCCATACATATATGCCCTGCACACAAGGCAACTAGTCTGTATTGCAGATACTGTCCCATACAGGTATAGCTGTGTCCCTCCTAACACCTCCAGCAGATGCTACAGTGATAGGACAGTGTGCATGGTTACCCTCATAAAGTGTGGATATATCATAATAGTTGCTCAAATGTGTGTGTGGGTGTGTGTGTGTGTGTGTGTGTGTGTGTGTGTGTGTGTGTGTGTGTGTGTGTGTGTGTGTGTGTGTGTGTGGGTGTTTATGTGTGTGCAGGCTCATCGCTTATCACTCCACATCACATATGTTATGTCAAAGGCATGGGGTTACTGGTGACATTATTCTGATATAGTCCATGATTGTGGTTGACTCTTGTAATGTTTTCCACGATTCTTTACCTGTGCCCACCTTGCTGGAGACCTCTGCTGAGAGTACACTCACCTTCTAGCATATCAGTCTACACAGATTCACAATACGCACTATCACCAATTGTATGTCAGATCCCCGATAGATGTCCTCTGCATTATTCATGTAGGGATGCTTATCTCACACAGGCATCCTCTGCATTGTTATTTTACCTTGTGTGACAATCACATAATACACATTTTCACTGTGCAGTCCATAATGCAGCATATAGATATGTAATTGGTGTTGCTGCTACAACCATCTTTCACTGACATGCCCTCCCTCTGCGATACATGTGAGTCTTTACCTACAGTCATTCCTACAATTCATCGGTGCGTCCCTATTCAATACACACACGTCCCCTGGGGGATCATTTTACATGGCAGTGCCATATCCTGTTACAGATCATTAACACAGCTTCAATGCAGAATGCCAGGAATGGGATATCCCAGTACTGTGCACTGTAGGTACACTGACCTCCACTGTGTTTGGACCATATACTTCACATTCATGCCTCTCAACTGTCCAGATGTTTTCCTTATCAAATATGTATTTTTCTGCCATCTTACTGCGATGATCTCTGGACTGATGTGACTCAATATTATGTACATTTGACTGTATACCTCTCAACTGTCCATATTTATGCAGAATGTACAGTTTTCATCTCATATTTGTAATCTTTTCCTCATAACATGTTTGTTTTCTGGCAAATCATTGGCATGTCATTGTGGAGTAAAGTGAGAAACTAATGACTGACATTTGAGTTTTAAACTTCATGCTCTTCAGAAAGTTTATGCTAATGTACCACCTATTTATTCTGTCAACTTTGTATGTTTGGAAGTGCAGTATTAAAAGTCTGTCCCTATTTTGGGCTTTTGTTCCCGATTATGTATGCCCTTGTCCCCATATCTTGCTCACTGACAGGTATGTTTGTGTTTCATTCTACCACTTCTATGACACATCTATGGCAAATACGCCCTATTACTAGTTAAATGTCCCCACATTATGCTGGCCTTTGTGGAAATATGTTGCACTAACAAATTCACAGCTATCTGTGAAACCCTGGTGGTTATTGTGGCATTCTGTTCAAATCTGGGGACTCTAGGTGCGTTTTACATGAAATTGATATCTGCATTTGCTTACATGATTTCTTGGCCAGCACCACTGTTGTGAGCCATGAAACCTAGCTTAGGTGTGCCGTGCCTCATTAATATGCATTGCATGCTACCACACACCACTCATCGTCGTGCTAACATGTAAACTCCATGCAGGCTCTGTGTGAAGCCTACACGGAGTTTATTGAATCCTAGAGTCTTTCTTTTCCTTTCTTTTGGATTATCTTTATTATTTTGACAAACTAACATGTCAAGAAGGTAGCACAATTGCAGGTCTAACTTCTCTGAATAACTTGGTAACAGGAATATTGCAACGATGGTCTAGTTACTACAATTTCTCATGAAAATTACATAATAAATTTAACCCTGTATTTCATGAGTTAAAGTACCCTGAAATCAACCGTTTCACATTTATCTCTAAGTTATAATATTAAAGATATGTACCTAATTAAGCTTGGAAGTAAAATTCCTCTTGACAGCAACAGAAAGGAAAGAGAGAAAAAGAAGAGAATGAGAAATCTTATTCTTTCACAATAGTCCATTCCGGAAAGTCCAGCAGAAGGGAGGGGCATATAAATTCTGAACAGCAGAACCAGTGGTATAATAACTTAGAATTAATATCATGTTAAACTGTACTAGTACAGATCCTGTCGGTCAGATATAGTCATATATGACTGCCAGTGAAGAGTAACAGATCTAGAGCGTCTGAACAGTGTGACTCTCAACTCAGCCTGATTCAATTCCTTAATGGTAGAGCAGCCATCACTCTCCAAAGGCAGCATGAAAGACTAAGGGCTTTCTTACTGCCACAAGCCACCATAGCTAAGAGTAAGAAATGAGCAGTAGGGTATCATCAGGAACAAGACAAATAGTGAGTTAACGGGGTAGCTATGCCAAATGTTTGATGACAGCCTACCTACAACTGTGTCTAATAGCTTGCAAGCTTAAGAGAGTTCTAGAAAATATGGCTCCATAACCACACATTCCCATCACCTGTACCTCCAGCAAGAAAGAATCACTTCAAAAATATGCTGCCAGCATTTCCAGAGTTAAAAACTGGTAGGGAAGACATTTTCAAGCAAATATATGTCAAGTTCATGATGACAAGGTTCAAATGGAGGCCAAGGGGAGAAAGGACACTTTCATAGCACTCAAGGAAAGCACTTATCTGCAATATCTGAAACCTGGTTCAAGGCTCCAAAGAGCACTCCAGCACTACTGGGCTACAACTCATACCACACATTTTGGTCACAGCACACAGACCGAAACACAAAAGGAGGGGGTGTATCCATATTCATCAAGGATACCCACACCTCCAGGTTAGTGGCGCAGCATGATACCTCTGAGATCATCCATGTGCAACTAACATCGGGAAAATATGCAATGCAAATTTTGCCCTTCTACAGATCACTCTCCATGACTCAGGACCACCACTCCACCTTTCTTGAGACACTGGAAAACATGAAGGTCCTACTGAACACCCTGATATTGGGTGATTTCAATTACCCTACCATTAACTGGGAAAACTACTTCATTACAAACTCCCAGGCTCAGTGCTTCCTGGAATTTATCAACTCAAATGCCCTGGATCAGCTGGTAAACTCCCCTACCAGAGGCCACAACATATTGGACCTGGTCATCACCAACATGGGCAACAGGTGTTCCGTACCGGAGGTCAACCCATCACTGGTTAGATCAGACCATAAACTAATCACCCTGGATGTCCACACCCCACCACCACCCCTAACCAAGGAAACCATAGTGAAAAACTTTTCTAAAGCAAACTTCACCTTACTTAAGGCAGAGGTGGTAAGTTTCACAGCCCCCATGCTAAAGTATAACACTGCCCAAGATGCAGAATCCTTTACAATTGCACTCTATGAGCACCTACAAGGAAGCATGGATTGTGCCATCCCTAGCAAAACCAAGACTCACTCCCCTAAGAGAAGGAAACCAGTCTGGTGGACCCCTGCCATAAACAGGTTATACAACAAAAGGAGGAAACTAGTTCAGAAAAAAAGCAAATCCCAAGAAGAAAAGACATCCCTGATCAGTATCAGCAAGAAACTAAGGTCCCTCATAAAATCCTCCAAGGCCAACTTTGAAAGGAAAATAGCCAAGGATTCGAAAGATAACCACAAAGCCTTCTTTAGCTATGTCAAGAATCTAAGTGGCAACTCGCAGATATGCTCTGAGCTAGTGCAAAATAGCACAAAATATACTGAACCTACTGATATTGCCAACATCCTGGCAGATAGATTCAGTGCAAACTTCACCTCCCTCTCACCTTCAGAAGGGCCCACAACAATACCGGAAAAGTGTAGTGTCCCGGAAATCACAGAAGCACGGGTGAAAACAGCCCTTTCAAAAGCCAAAAACACAGCATCAATGGGGCCAGATGGTGTCCCAGGCTGTGTCTTGCACGAACTACAGAATGAACTAACCCCCCACCTAAACACACTGTTCAGCCTCAGCCTCTCCACAGGCTACGTGCCCATAAAATGGTGCACAGCAATGGTTATTCCGCTCCACAAAGGAGGGGCCACAACTGACCCTGGTAACTATTGCCACATAAGCCTGACTAGCCTGGTCTGCAAGGCTATGGAGCGCATCATCATGGAACTCATTAACAAAGACATTGGGAATCTCCAAACACTTGGCCCGACCCAGTTCGGCTTTGTTAAGGGCAGATCATGCCTACTAAACCTGGTTGACTTCTTCAAGACAGTCACCAAGGCCATAGACGAGAGAAAGGTGGTTCACACAGCCTACCTTGATCTCTCCAAGGCGTTCAACACCATTCCTCATTCAGGTATTATAGAAAAACTCACCAGCCTGAACATAAACCCCTATGTCACAAAATGGGTTGGCAACTGGCTTACAGACAGAACTCACACGGTAAGAATAGGGAGCTCCAGGTCCAATTCTAAACCAGTCACAAGTGGTGTCCCGCAAGGCTTGGTTCTGGGACCCCTACTGTTCGGCATATATTTCTCAGAAATACAGGCAAACATAGGAGGACTATGGCTAACCAAGTTTGCCGATGACTGCAAACTGGGAGCCATAACTGACTCTCTGGCTGACATGGACATCCTTAAAAAGGCCTTACTGAGACAAGCACCTGGTGTCAAATTCATGGCCTCAAGCTAAATGTGAAAAAATGCATAGTCATCCCATTTTGGAAAAACAAAACACCCACGAATTACCACATAGGCGGCAGCCCCCTTAATACAGAAGAGGTAATAAGAGATTTGGGCACCCAGATAGATAGTAATCTCTCCTTTGAGAATCATATTGCCAAAGTAGTTAGGAAATCCTTCTGTGTGGTCCATCTAATTACTAAGGGGTTCACATCTAGACATAAAGAGGTTATAGTGCCCCTCTACTCATCACTCATCAGACCCATCATAGAGTACAATGCCCCATTTGGGATGTACCTCACAGGACACTTCCAACAGCTGGAAAGACCACAAAAGCACCTCACTAAGAGGATTATTGGCCTCAAACATATGTCCTATGCAGCCCTACTGAAAAAACTCCGGCTGTACTCAGTGGCATATCACTTACTCAGAGATGATCTCTGCCTGACTTACAAAGCCATGTCCAGCTCAGAATTGATGGACATGCTCCACCTAAAGAAATCCAAGTCACTGCGAGCCACTCGGTGTAGTGAGCTAAACCTTGCCACAACAATAAATAGAACATGCTGGAGGGATAGATTCCTGTCACAGACTCCCCATGCTTTGGAACAAAATTCCTAACTACATTGGGTAGAGCCCTTCACTAACACTCTTCAAGAGAAGCCTTGACAAGTGGATGGGTAACAGAAAATACACCCCTGGGATCCCTTCATTTGCTCTGCTTGACAGGCTCAGTTAATTAATCAATGGGGCGGCGAAAGCCGACACTCTGGCTAGGCTTATAAATGCCCTCAGGCAGATAGCCTAGTACCTACCTATGAACCTATGAACATATGAATATATAATGTAATTTGATCAAATGTCAGGTTGCTGTAAACCTTTGCAAGATGTGAGAAGGTATGACTAAGGCCATGAAGCATATTCTGGGTTCTTGTAATAATTTTGCAGTTGTGCACATTAGAGTTAATGATAGTGGATGGTTTTGTCTTCAGTAATGAACAGGGATTTTGTTCAAATCTTAGATTTCTTTACCCAGATTTAGGTTAATCATTTGTAGATAGTGAGATCCTTCCTGCACGGAGATTGACAAAAATGATTTGTAAAAAGGTTATTAGCTTCACCATTTGTATGAGTTCATTATGTTGATAACAGAAGATTCATTATGCTGGGCCCATGTAAGATACATTGAAATGACACAGGCATGTAAGATACATTGAAATGACACAGGCATGTAAGATACATTGAAATGACACAGGCATGTAAGATACATTGAAATGACACAGGCAGAGCAGCAAAACAAAAAATAATGAAAACATAGAAGATACTTTGGATTTCATTAGTACTAAATACACAGATGGGAAGACCTTTCCTAGGAAGGGTGATACGTTTATCAACTGTTCTATATGTTGGACAACTTGCAGAAGCAGTGAGTCAATATTTGTTGTGATGATTGTAAACCCTTTATGATATGTTTGGTTCATTCAGGTCATCCAGGATTTAATGATTTATTTTCCCCTGAATATGTCATTGTATCTGTTTCATGTGCTTTCTCTCTCTCTCTCTCTCTCTCTGCCCCTCTCTGTATCTCTCTCTCTCTCTCTCACTTTCTCTGTCATGCCTACACTGTGGTTCGCACTATTTGTTGCATAAACATACTTTAAGTTGTCAACACATATTTCTGCATTGGCATCTTATGTCTTGCACTAAACCATAACAAATGCAACCTGTATTCAACAATAGTAGCAAAGACAGCTGATAATCTGACACCCGCTGAATCACTAGAAAGATCTGCCTGGAATGTCTGCTCCAGTTCTGGGCATTACATTCTCAGAATGAGTTGTACTTCCAAGTCCCACAGAGCACAGATAAGCATTTCAGATGTGCAGTCATGCAAATTAAATGTAACACACACAAAAAAATCAGAAGAAACTGTTTTTTCAAAACAAGTTACTCATATACACTAAACCTAATAAAACAAAACAAAAAATATGCTAACTTTAAGGATTTTTCAAACAAGAACAATAGTACCATGAAAAATCATTTTGCATTAATCAGCTTTGACTACATAGCAGGCTGGAAGAGATGTGATTATTAACAATGCAATGTTACTGATGCAACAGATAACATCCTCATCTTTGGTGCAAAAGGTTTTGGGTTCTATTCCTGCACCTAGTAGATGGGTTATTAACACTGCAGTTTTGCCTAAGGGGTGTGCTGCCCTTTGGATGAGATGTTAAATTGAGGTCCTATCTGCCTGAGTTGGTGGTAGCTCAGGGGAATATAAAAATATACAAATCCACTGTCAGAAAACAGATTTTAATACAGCAAAGCTTTCGGTTAAACAACCTTTCTCAATGCTAAAACATTGAGAATTATTGTTTAACCGAAAGCTTTGTTGTATTGAAGTCTGTTTTCTAGCGGTGAATTTGTGTCTTTTATATTACTTCTTTTCTCCAGTTCTCAGTGTATCAGTTGGTTGGCTCTAATTGTGAATATAAAAAGATCCCATTGCATGTATTTAAAAGAGTAGGGTAAGTCTCCTGATGCCCTGGCCTAAATTCCACTAGAAGTACAGGCACCATATTGGGTCTCCCACGAAAAGAGGCTGCTATTATAGAAAGACTAACCTGCTTAAAATAAAAAAATGTGCTTGGAGAAATAATGTTATCTGTGCTTCACAGGTCTGCACTCTGCAGATCACCATACTTGGGATATAACTCGCTATTTAGATCATACTAACATGCATCCCTAAGGAGTAATGCCTTGCTGTGCTTTTTGTTTAAGATATTAACAATCAGACCCAACCTGCGTCCCTATACTAATTACATTTATAGATACTTGCTCAGATCATGCCATGCCCACAACCAACACCCACTTTAGGTCTCCACAGATATTGGGGCTCCCTGAGTAAACATTTGCCTTTCTCTGGGCTAACCATAATGTTAGTGGCACTTTTGCAAGCTGCTGTTTCATTATTTGCTGAATGCAGCAGTTAAAGGATATCCACATTGTGCTGAAACAAATTGCTGAACTTAACTTAGTTAAGTGCTGCTGTTACAATTAAATGTGTTTCTTTCTCACAGCAGCTTACGATTACCTTTATCTAAATACATTTTGCAAGTTCACAAACTTAATTAAGTGCTCCTGCCTCTACACAAATGCCTCCTGTAATTTGTTACTAGGCCCAGGAAGTAATGCTGTTCCTAATTAATGTGTGTGTGTGTCTTTAATGCTTGCAGCTTTTTACTTTAGACTGTGATTAAACCTGTGAAGGTGTCAGTCTGTTTTAAATATGCCATGTTAATTCAAAAGTAGCTGCTAGCTTATTTGAGCGCAGCAGGGTGCTCTGCTTAAGTATCTAAGTGATGTAGTTGAGTGCTTTTTGTAAATGATACTCAACAAGCATTTTGTGTACAGAGGAAGCTGTGTAATCAAACTAATCACTGAAATGTGAACTGTTGCATGTGTTAATAATAGCCTCTCTCCAGTTAATTTGCAATGACTAATGCCAGTGGGTTATTGCATAAGTCTCACTGAAGTGAGAGTTTGTTCTTTTGAAGTGCTAACAACTATTCTTAGAAAGCCTGTAGTAAATGTTTGCTTTCCATTATACTATACTTGTGCTACAATTATGGGCTGGAGTATGCAGAGTGGGGGGGGGGGGGGGATAAATAGCCAGCATTGCTGCACTTAGGTAAATAATTTTACTTTCTTAACAACAAGACTATTTCTTCAAATTGGCCATGCTGTGACCAGTAGATTTTGATCAGTGTTACTGCAGGGATTTGCCTATTAAGTGCTATTCATTAGGGACCAAATTTCAGGTTTACACGTTACAATTAAACCACTCGTTAACAGCAACCTGCTGCATTTTGAACTTGTGATTTTCCTTGTCAAAACTCCATTCCTTAATCAGTTTTCACTCCTTAATCAGTTTTCACTCCTTAAGGACAGGTAGTTGATCAGGTTTTGAATAAGCATACGATGCTGTCACGCTTCCTTTTTAAACTGTAATGAGAGTTAAGATCCCAGAAAAAAGCTCAACATCTGTAGTCAGGTCAGATATACAGCTACTGTAAGTACACATTTCCAGTCAGCTAAGGGTATCTAGACCAACAAACATATGACAGCTTTGGAACTCTGTGTTTTCCACCTTTCCTGTCTTTTTACCTGTTTGATGGCTCCACCCCCTTCTGTTGAAAGAACCAAACTGCTCAATATAGTTACCAATGAGCGGTGAATTGAAGAAAATGTATTTATTATAATTTGACATTTGTTTACTGGAAAAGTCTGACTGGGCCTGAGCCCATTTTCAGTGAAGGACCGGGAAAAAAAGCACCATAGACAGAACCAAAATTACATAGAAACAAAGATTACAAAACTAGCTACAAAGCCAGTAAGATACGTCATGGATATCATTAGATTAGCAATAATGGATAGAGAACATTTTTATAAATACATGAGTTAAAGCAATCTTACAATAGAATGTACCTGAAGAACATGTTGAATGAGGATGTGACAGGAGAGATGTTTACAGAGGAGGGAAAAAGGGGTGATATGTAGAAGGTATTAAAGGGGAGACGTGGGTAAATGTAGACAAATTAGTGTAGAGGAATATATAGTCAAAGAGCATGGAAGAATATTAAGTTATTTAAGTGTTGGGTAGAGAGGGGATAATATGATAGTTAGTGGGGGGATGGGCTGAGAGACAAAATGTAGTAGCAGGAGAAAATAATAGCAAAGAAGTAGTGCGAGTCAACAAGGGCTAGTGTGAGTTAGCCAGGGCTAGTGTGAGTTAACAAGGGCTAGTGTGAGTTAGCCAGGGCTAGTGCGAGTTAACAAGGGCTAGTGTGAGTTAGCCAGGGCTAGTGTGAGTTAACAAGGGCTAGTGTGAGTTAACAAGGGCTAGTGTGAGTTAGCCAGGGCTAGTGCGAGTTAACAAGGGTGAGTGTGAGTTAACAAGGGCTAGTATGAGTTAGCCAGGGAGAGTGTGAGTTAGCCAGGGCTAGTGTGAGTTAACAAGGGCTAGTGTGAGTTAGCCAGGGCTAGTGTGAGTTAACAAGGGCTAGTGTGAGTTAGCCAGGGCTAGTGTGAGTTAAGGGGTAGTGTGAGTTAACAAGAGCTAGTGTGAGTTAACAAGGGCTAGTGTGAGTTAGCCTGGGCTAGTTCATAGGTTCATAGGTTTATACTAGGCTATCTGCCCTAAGGCATTTATAAGCCTAGCCCAAATTTTTGTGGCTTACGCCACCCCTTATATGAAAAAATACTGTGCCCATTAGTTTGTTGTGCCTCTGTCCAGCAGTGACACAGAGATGATTCCCGGGGTAAACCTACGATCTCCCATCCACAGGTCTAGATTTCTCTTGAACAGAGTCAGCGAGGTGCTCTGCCTTACATGGACTGGGATTTTATTCCACAGCATAGGGAGTCTCTGAGTGATAAATCTATCCTTCCAGCACGTCCTATTTATATCCGTGCTAAGGTTTAAGTCGCTTGCTCTAGTGGTTTTGGTGGATTTGGATTTTTTGAGGTGGAGCATGTCCATTAATTCCGGGTTGGACATGGCCTTGTATGTCAGGCACATGTCACCTCTGAGCAGACGGTATGCGACTGAATGGAGCTGGAGTTTCTTCAATCTGGCAGCATATGACAGATTTTGGAGTCCCTTTATCCTTTTGGTGAGGAACTTTTGGGGTCTCTCCAATTGCTGCAGATGTCGGGTGAGATACATCCCGAATGGGGCATTGTACTCGATCATTGGTCTGATAAGTGAAGAGTACAGGGGAACAATAACCTCACTAGATGTGGATGTGAATCCCTTCATGATCAGGTGGGCAATGTAGAAGGTCTTTCTAACCACTTTAGCAATGTGAGTGTCAAAAGAAAGGCCACTGTCAACCTGGGTCCCCAGGTCCCTGATAACCTCTTCTGTGCTTAGTGGATTGCCACCTATATGGTAGCTTGGGGTTACCTTGCTTTTCCCGAAGGGTATGACTATACATTTTTTGGCGTTTAACTTCAGGCCATGGCTCTGGCACCAGCTATCTGTTTCCGTGAGTCCCTTCTGAAGGATATCCGTGTCTGATGCACTTTCCACTATGGCCCAGTTTGCAGTCGTCTGCAAACTTTGTCAGCCAAAGTCCTCCTATGTTGGCCTGTACTTCTGAGAAGTAGATGCCAAACAATAGGGGCCAAGGACCGAGCCCTGTGGGACACCACTTGTGACCGGCTTGGAGTCTGACACAGCGCCAGCAACTCTAACCCTGTGGGTTCTGTCCTTAAGCCAGTTTGCAACCCATCTTGTGACATATGGGTTTACATTTAAGCTGGTAAGTTTTTCTACAATACCCGAGTGGGGTATTGTGTCGAAAGCCTTTGCAAGGTCAAGGTAGGCTGTATGGACTGCCTTTCCTTCATCAATGGCCTTGGTGACTGTTTCGAAGAAGTCGACCAAGTTCAAAAGGCATGATCTTCCCTTGACAAAGCCAAACTGGGTCGGGTCCAATGTCTGCAAGTCCCCTATATCTTTGTTTATGAGCTCCATTATGATCCTCTCCATAGCTTTGCAGACTAGACTTGTTAAGCTTATGGGGCGGTAATTACCAGGGTCCGTAGAGGCACCGCCTTTGTGGAGTGGGACAACAGTTGCTGTACGCCACTCCTTGGGCATGTATCCTGTGGTAAGGCTGAGATTAAACAGCTGCCTTATGTGCGGGTTTAATTCCTCATTTAGCTCGTGTAGCACACAGCCGGGGACACCATCCGGTCCCATTGATGCTGTGTTTTTAGCTTTAGAGAGCAGCTTTCACCTGCGCATTTGAGATGTCTGGGAGGCTACACTCGGCTGGGATAGTTATCTCTCCTTTAGGGGAGGGGGGTGAAGCTTGCACTGAACCGGTCTGCCAGTATGTTGGCAATGTCTGTGGGTTCAGTGGTTTTGTATCATTTTGGACTAATTCTGAGCATATCTGGGAGTTTCCACTCAGGTTCCTAACATAGCTGAAAAAGGCCTTATGATTGTCCTTTGAATCCATGGCAATTTTCTCTCAAAATTGGCCTTAGTTGATTTTATGAGTGCTCGTATTTTTTACTAATAATGATCAGGGGTGACTTCCCTTTTATGGATTTTGTTCTATCATGTAATAGCTTTCTCCTCTTATTGTAAAGTTTGTTAATGGCTGGGGTCCACCAGACTGGACGTTTGCCCTTTGTGGAAAGAGTCTTGGTTTTATTTGGGATTGCCTGATCCATGCAGTCCTGGAGGTGTTCATAGAAGGCATTTGTAAGGGCTTCCACAGCTTGGGTTGTGGTTTCCACTGGCTCAGGGGCCTTGAAGGATACCACACCAGTCTTGAGTAGTGTGAAGTTTGCTTTAGAGAAGTTCTTCACTATGGTCTTTTGTTTGGGGTGGGGCGGGATGTGGATTTCCAGTGAGATTAGTTTATGATCAGATCTCACCAATGAGGGATATACTTCGGTGTGGAGCATTTTGTCCCCATGTTTGTGACAATGAGATCTAGTATATTTTCTCCTCTCGTGGGAACAGTGACTAGCTGTTCCATGGCATTTGAATTTATGAACTCCAGGAACCGTTGGGCTAGAAAGTTAGGGCTTGAGTAATGTTCCCAGTCTATATTCGGGTAGTTGAAGTCACCCAATATGATGGTGTTTGGAGATACATTTATACCCTCCAGTGTCTTCAGGAAGGCTGTGTGGGGTTCCTGAGTTTGAGAGGGTGGCCTGTAGCATGCTACAAATTGTAGAGCAGTTTTGCCTATGGTTAGTTGCACCTGGATGGTTTGCGAAGCTTCGTGCATTGCCACCAACCTGGAGGTGTGGGTATCCTTTATGAATATGGATACACCCCCTCCTTTTGTGGTGTGGTCCGGGTTTGGGGCATGATATGAGGTAAAACCTAATAGTGCCGGGGTGCTCTCAGGAGCCTTGAACCAGGTTTCAGTTACAGCACAGACATCGATGTTCTCCATACTGAGAAGGGCCTCGAGTGCGTGCATTTTGAGATTTAGACTTCTGGCATTGAGCAGCATTACCCTCAGTTTCTTCCCATTTTTGTTTTCCAGGGTGGTAGGTTTAGAATTTGAGCCTTGCCTAAAAAAGGCACTATGGGGTGGCAAGAGCCTTAGCCAATATCCGGAATCCCAGGGGTGACAGGTGCAAGCCGTCCCTTGCGAAGCAGCGTGGCTTGTCAAGCATGTCATCCCAGGCAGACAGACACTGGATCCCCTTTGAATGACACCAGACATTAAGCCAATTGTTAAAGCTGATCATCTTGTCTCTATATTGTGGCATCATTCTTGGTGAAGGAAGGATACTGCTCAGGGTTAGGGTCATACCTGCCTGGGCTACATAATCAGAGAGCTCCTCTATGTCTCTTTTCATGTAGTCCAGGGAGGCACGTCTCAGGTCGTTCACACCAGCATGGACAATGACTGTGTCATATTTGTACTTGCCATGGAGTGACCAGTGCTTGTGTTATGTGGCGGATTCTAGCGCCCGATAGGCAGCTTACTGTGACCCTCTCCTTGTTCAGCCTGGCGAGTGGGACGTCAGTGTGTCTGACTATGGAGTCACCTATGACAAGTATGTTTGGTGTTGTATTTGGCCTTAAGGGCTGTGACTGCTTTGCACACTGCTTTTGTGGTTTATGTGTTGCTTGTGGGGTGTCTTGAGGTAGCAGTTGTTTGGGTGTCTGCTTTGGAGGCCTCTGCTGTTTAGGTAATTTTTACTCAGAGCCTCCGAGTATGTCTTTGTGTGTTTATGTGTTTGATTCAGTGGAGTGGTAGCATTATGTGAGGCTGGTTTTGTGGTGTGTGTAGTTGCCTTCTCCTCCTGTCTGGTCTTGCCAGTCCTGAGTTGAGAGAGCTCAGCCTCCAGTTTGGCTAAATACCTGCATCTCTGCAAGTATTTGTGTTATGTGGGAGGAGGAGAGGGTTGTCTGTGTACATGAGGCAGTTATAACATTGCCTCAAGATTCCCAGATTCACCAGCTGGACCGGAGAGAAGATTGACAACTGACCTTTGGACATGCTAGAATAATATTGGGAATTCCTTAATTGAAAACAAGGGCCAGTGGGGAGTGAGGGTGTAGTGCTTTTAATTTTTAGTGCTGACTTATATAATTGCTTTAGTGAGCAAGTGCCAGGTAACTTGAGTGCAATGTGTTACAAGTAACTAAATGCAAAACGACAAACAGTAACTTTCTTTCAAGTGAAACAAGGAAATAAGTACAGTAAGCAATGCAGATATCACTAGTGATCCACAGAAGCTGAGAAGTTGCGTATTAGGTGGAATTAGCTTCCAGGAAATAACAAGCAAACAAACAACAAGCATATAAACAAAGCTAGATTCAGCAGGCCTGGATCTAGTCTATGCTAGAGCAAACAAGGTGAACCAATTTCAGTAAGATACAGTTCAAATATTCAGGCACTATAAACCTTTAACCAGAAATTCCCAGCTCAGAAGGGCAGAGTCCAGCCTCTTCTCCCACAAGAGTGCAGACCACGAACCTTCTTAATGTAAAATAACTGGCCTGAAGCCCAAGTGCCTAAACCAGAACTAATACACTTGGACACTGGGCTCTCAATCAGCAGTTCCCAACTTAGTGAGTTAACAAGGGCTAGTGTGAGTTTACAAGGGCTAGTGTGAGTTAGCCAGGGCTAGTGTGAGTTAACAAGGGCTAGTGTGAGTTAACAAGGGCTAGTGTGAGTTAGCCAGGGCTAGTGCGAGTTAACAAGGGCTAGTGTGAGTTAGCCAGGGCTAGTGTGAGTTAACAAGGGCTAGTGTGAGTTAGCCAGGGATAGTGTGAGTTAACAAGGGCTAGTGTGAGTTAACAAGGGCTAGTGTGAGTTAGCCAGGGATAGTGTGAGTTAAGGGGTAGTGTGAGTTAACAAGGGCTAGTGTGAGTTAGCCAGGGCTAGTGTGAGTTAACAAGGGATAGTGTGAGTTAACAAGGGCTAGTGTGAGTTAGCCAGGGCTAGTGTGAGTTAACAAGGGCTAGTGTCAGTTAACAAGGGCTAGTGTGTGTTAACAAGGGCTAGTGTGAGTCAATAAGGGTTAGTGTGAGTTAACAAGGGCTAGTGTGAGTTATCAAGGGCTAGTGTGAGTTAGCCAGGGCTAGTGTGAGTTAACAAGGGCTAGTGTGAGTTATCCAGGGATAGTGTGAGTTAACAAGGGCTAGTGTGTATTAACAAGGGCTAGTGTGAGTTAGCCAGGGCTAGTGTGAGTTAAGGGGTAGTGTGAGTTAACAAGGGCTAGTGTGAGTTAGCCAGGGCTAGTGTGAGTTAACACGGGCTAGTGTGAGTTAGCCAGGGCTAGTGTGAGTTAACAAGGGCTAGTGTCAGTTAACAAGGGCTAGTGTGAGTTAACAAGGGCTAGTGTGAGTTAACTAGGCCTAGTGTGAGTTAGCCAGGGCTAGTGTGAGTTAACAAGGGCTAGTGTGTGTTAACAAGGGCGAGTGTGAGTTAGCCAGGGCTAGTGTGAGTTAACAAGGGCTAGTGTGAGTTAACAAGGGCTAGTGTGAGTTAACCAGAGCTAGTGTGAGTTAACAAGGGCTAGTGTTAGTTAACAAGGGCTAGTGTGAGTTAGCCAGAGATAGTGCGAGTTAACAAGGGCTAGTGTCTGTTAACAAGGGCTAGTGTGTGTTAGCCAGGGCTAGTGTGAGTTAACAAGGGCTAGTATGAGTTAACAAGGGCTAGTGTGAGTTAGCCAGGGCTAATGTGAATTAACTAGGGTTAGTGTGAGTTAGCCAGGGCTAGTGTGAATTAGCCAGGACTAGTATGAGTTAGCAAGTGCTAGTGTGAGTTAGCCAGGACTAGTATGAGTTAGGAAGTGCTAGCGTGAGTTAGCCAGCACTAGTGTGAGTTGGCCAGGACTAGTATGAGTTAGCAAGTGCTAGTGTGAGTTAGCCAGGACTAATGTGAGTTAGCAAGTGCTAGTGTGAGTTATCCAGGACTAAAGCAGCAGCAGATCCAGCTGTTAAACAAGTGGCTCTTGAGTATTTTTTGAAGTGTGCAGGGTTAAATGTAGTTATGAAAGTTTGAGGGATTGTGTTATTTTGACCATGTGGTACAAGCAAAGAGAGTCCCCAGCACTATTATTGTATTTGGATATTTATAGTAGAGATTGATTAGAGGAACGTAGGACTTGATTATTGGAATAAGGGTGTAGTACATTTTGCAGGGCAGAGTTTTTCATGTTAGTGTATCAGTCTGTGGGCCATGATGAGCTAGGTATAAGTTAATTGATGGGGTAATTCTAACCAGTTGAGTTGTTGCAGAGCTAAGCAGTGGTGGGACTTGTGTGGGGAATTTGTAACAAATGTAGCTATTTTGTTGTAGCAGGCTTGTAGTTTTGCCAGATCTGTTTTCTTTAGATTGGTAAGAATGGGGGAGGGGGGCATATAGGAGAGTAGAAAGGAGGTGGCTTCTAGCAATTGCCTGCCTTGTAGTGTTGGTTAGAAATGGTTTGCTTCTGTATAGAGTTCCTATTTTTTGTATACCTTTTTGATAGTTTGAGATATATGTATGTCAAATTTCATATTATTGTCAATTACAACACCTAGAAGTTTTGTTTGGGATATTGTGTAATAATGGTGTTATTAAAGGAATAGATATAAAATGAGTGTGGAGGATTTATGGGTTTAGTAGGTCAAAAGAGCATACATTTGATTTTATTTGGGTTAAGAATCAGTTGTGAGTGTGAGAGCCAGGACTCCACAGTAGAGAAGGACTGTTGTGTTATATCTTTAAGTTGTTGTGAGGTAGGAGCTGCACAGATGAGAGCAGAATCATCTGCATGCTGGATAAGAGAGGCAGGCTGGGTAGCAATGGGAAATTTATTAATAAAAATACTGAAGAGAAGGAGTCCTAGAAATGAGCCCTGGGGACCCCCATGGTAACAGGCAACAGAGGACAGAGATCTTGTTGCCATTTAGCAGCTTGTTGTCGACCCGTTGGGTATCTTTGGAACCATGCAAGAAAAGCATGGCTGAGTTTTAGGTCAGAGAGTACAGTTAGAAGTTTCCTGTGGGAGATGGTGTCAAAAGCTTTGGACAGATCCAGGAATATGGAAGATACTAGTTTACCTTCATTCCTATATTGGTTAATGGCATTAGTAAAACTTAGAAGGGCGGTAGTGGTGCTATGGTTGGTCAGAATCTATACTGTGTGTCCAAAAGTAAATTGTTAAATAAGAGATAGTACAAGAGTTGGGAGTGTATGCATTTTGCTATTATTTTGGCTAGGGGAGATACAATAGCTATACGTCTACAATCAAAGAGTTTGATTGTGCTACCTCCTTTGTATAGTGGGATGATGTATGATATTTTACAAATAAGTGGAATACAGTGTCCTGAAACAGAGCATTTAATGAGAATGGATCATAGGATCATAGGAATTTATGAAGTTAATGACCCTAACCTCATAACTTCCTATGACAGGCAATTGCTAGAAGCCACCTTCTTTCGACTCTCCTATATGCCCCCCCCCCATTCCTACAGAAAACAGATCTGGTAAAACTAGAAGCCTGCTACAACAAAATAGCTAAACAAACCTAGCCAAATCTTACCCTTATTTCCATGATCAGCACCTATCACTGCTGTCCAAGGGGAACATAGGTAGAACCCCTGGGGTGAATTACAGTTACCCATCCAATCATCCAGATTGCGTTTGAAGAGGTCCAATGAGATGCTCTGCTTGACATGAAGTGGGAGTCTGTTCCAAAAGTGTGGTGACATTTCAGAGACAAATCTGTCCCACCAGCAGGTTCTATTAATGTCACATACCAGGTTAAGGTCTTTAGAGCAAGTAACCCATGTACAATTTGACTTGTGGATATGCATCATTTCCAATAAAGCAGGTCTAGAGATTGGAGTATATGCAAGGCAGAGATCGCCTCTGAGTAGACTGTATGAAGCAGAAAAAAGTGACAGTGATTTCAGACAATCCACATAGGACAGATGCTGAAGACCTTGAATCTTTCTTGAGTGGAACCTTTGTGGTCTCTCCAATTGCTGCAGGTGCATAGAAAGGTACATACCAAACAGGGCATTGTACTCAATTATTGGCCTGATGGCAGAAGAGTACAGGGAGGTTATAACTGCTTCTTTTTCTGGAGGCAATGCCCTTACTTATGAGATGAGCAACATAGAATGCCCTTCTTACTGCTGTAGAGACATGGTAATCAAAGGTAAGGTTGCTGTCAACCTGTGTACCCAGGTCTCTCACCACTGAGTGTGTACTTAGGGTGTTTCTGTTGATGTGGTAGTTAGCAGAAACATTGCTCTTACTGAAAGGGATGGTAATACTTTTTTTGCGTTGAGTTTAATGCCATGACTTTGGCACCAATCATTTGTTTGTGTAAGACCCTCTTGTAGGATATTGACATTGTTTGGAGATTCTATGACCACTCCTAGTTTGCAGTCTTCAGCAGACTTTGTCAGCCACAGACCTTTAGTTTTTACTTGTACTTTGGAGAAATAGATTCCAAACAGTAGAGGTCCCAGGACTGACCCCTGTGGAACATCACTAGTTACAGGTTTGCTGTTGGAGGTGGATTCCCCTATTTTGACACTATGGGTTCCATCAGTGAGCCAGTTAGTGACCCAGCTAATGATATACGGGTTGATACCTAGCTGGGTGAGCTTATCAGTTATGCCTGAGTGGGAGACAGTGTCAAAAGCCTTGGCTTAGTCTAGATAGGCTGTTTGCACAGATTTCCCCTCATCAAGGGTCTTGGTGACTATCTCAAAGACGTCCACCAGGTTTAACAGGCATGATCTCCCTTTTACAAATCCAAATTGAGTATGGTCAAGTGTTTGGAGGTTACCAATAAATATCTTTGTTGATAAGGTTCAGAATGATTCTCTCCATGGCCTTCCAGATAAGGCTAGCCAGGCTGATAGGTTCATAGTTCCTGGGGTGGGTGGAAGCACCACTGTTGTGCAAGGGGATAACAGTGGCATTTTTCCATTCAGCTGGGATGAAGCCAGTGCTTAGACTATGATTGAAAAGAGTACCCAATGGCATTGCTAATTCTTGTTTGAACCCATGTAGGACACAGCCTGGGATGTTATCAGGTCCCATGCATGCTGTGTTTTTTACCTTAGAAAGGGTGTTCATGACCTGTTCTTTAGAGATACAAGGTAGAGAACAGGTGGTAGTGATATCTTGGGGTAAATGTGGCGGGGACAGAGGAGTGAAAGTTTCACAGAACCTGTAGGCTAACAGGTTAGCAAAGTCCACGGGCTCAGTATATGCAATATCATTAACTACCAGTTCAACACAAATCTGGACCTTTCCTTTTAGGTTATGGATGTAAATAAACAGCACCTTATTGTTGTTCTTAGTTGAGGAACCTAATTTGGATTTGTAGTTATGAGGATGCTAATTTGGATTCATAGTTAGCTTTGGAGGACTTCATAAGAAGTTTTATTTGCTTGTTTAAGTTGAGGAGGGAGTGTTTCCAGTTTAGGGCTCACTCCCTCTTACTCTTATATAGCAATTTCTCCCTCTTATTGTAAAGTCTGTTAATGGCAGTTGTCCACCAGACAGGTTTTATCTTTCTTGAGGAGCTTGTTTTGGTCCTAGCAGGTACGACTGAGTCAATGCAGTTGTTCAGGTATTTGTATAAAGTGTTTGTGTAGAACTCAGCATATTTGCCAGTTCCATCTGAGGGGGGAGGTGCAGTGAAGCTATTTATACCATCCTGTAAGAGGTTATAATCAGGTTCCTAATAGAAGACCAAAGACACATTCTTTCGAATGCGTCTTGGTTGAACTTAAAAGACTGAAATGGCAACATATCGAAGCGGCTTTTAAGCAAATTCTTTCCCTGGAAAGAATTTGCTTGGCCACTTCGTTACTTTGCCATTTTCAGCACTGTAGTGCAGTCTCAGAGTTGGTATATTTAAGTAGGGGAGGTGTGGGTGGCACAGCACCCCACTTAATGTAATGTTTAAAGTGTTTTGTTTTTTATTTTTTTTTTTTGTTGGAATAGCGATTTTTTTCCCTTGGAAAAAAATCGCTGTTCTGACAGTTTGACATTGTAAGCTTTCACTTACATAGGTTCGATTAATCACCGTTCAATTTTTTATGCATTCAGTGATCTAATATAGACCCTTATAATCTGCTTTGGAGAAGTTTTTTAGTTTAGTTGGTGCTGAGGTGGGGTCAGGTGTGATACTAACTTCAAATGAGACTGATCTATGTTCAGGTCTCACCAGGGAAGACCTCACAATGGGGGTTCTACATTGGTCCACCATGTTGGTAAGCACCAGATCCAGGATATTGGCACCCCTTGGGGAGTGTCAACTAGTTGGTCCAGGGCAATGGAGTTACTGAAATCAAGGAACCTTTGGGCAAGTGAGTTTGCACATGAAAAATTACCCCTGTCAATGGATGGGTAGTTAAAGTCGTTCAAAACCATGGTGTTTGCATGTATCTTGATAGACTCAAGTAGATCCAAATAGGCAGAGTGGGTGTCGTGATTCATGGAGAGGGCCCTGTAGCTGGCAGTGACTTGAATAGGTGTCCTATCAGCAGTTAATTGCTCCTGAAGTATCTCCAGGGAATCATGCTGTTTAACCAATCTGGAGGTGTATTTATCTTTAATGAGTATTGATACACTGTCTCCTTTAGTTTTCACACCTTCAGTTTGGGGTCTGAATGTGTAGAAGGAGGTGCAGCCCGATATGGCTGGGGTGCTCTCCAGCCTTGAACCAGGTCTCTGTGACTGCACAAATGTCTATGTCTGCCAAGGTGAGGACTGCTTCTAGTGAATGCAGTTTCATGTTAAGACTCCTAGCATTTAGCAGCAAAATCTTAAGTAGACAAGATAGGAGATGCATCAGCTGCTAGCTTAAGATATTCTGTTGGTAAGTTGTCAGCCACTATGGTTGTGGGTTTGAGTTTGCTGACTAATTTTTTTATGGGATTAGTTTGAACAGGGTTAAAGGAGTAGGTATTGTTAGGTACATTGGGTGCAAAATGGATGTTTAGAGAAGTAGAGTGTTGTTTTTTAAAGTGAAATTATGGAGTCAGTAAAGTTATGTGTTAAATTGTGTTGTAATGCTATCTTTATTATTTGTGGTTGATGGGGTTGCATGAGTTTTTTAATTGCTGACCAGAATTTTTGTGGGTTGTTTT
The DNA here is from genome assembly GCF_019279795.1 of Protopterus annectens. Taxonomy (NCBI): domain Eukaryota; kingdom Metazoa; phylum Chordata; order Ceratodontiformes; family Protopteridae; genus Protopterus; species Protopterus annectens. Next base: position 517,242,136 of record NC_056742.1, on the reverse strand, counting down.
GGTGTTTTTGCAGTATATCACCGTAGCATACCTCTCAACCTCTTGGAGCAAAAACTCTGGACAAACCCTAAAATGATGGGGGGACAAATAGGAACAGATTTTAAATATTGCTCTTACAAACTTAGTTGATATACTGATAGATCTCTTGCATTAGCATAGATTTTCTGAAGGATGTGGAGTCTTTCAAACTCAAGTGTTTGCCGTTATTTAATTACTTCAATCCTCAGCTATTTTCCAGAAAGGTACAGATTTTAGGAGGAACACACCAAAAATATGAGACAAGCATCTGGACATTCTGCAAAAATCTGTACAGTTGAGAGGTATGCACTGTAGTAGTTTTTTTTTTGTCTTGCTTAATATGCTTTTTGGCTTTGTTTCTAAGAAGATGGTAAGATTCCTAGTTGATTGGAGTTTTGTTCATGTGCCATTGAGCCTGGGCTTTATCTCTGAGTTTCAGCAGTAGTCTATTTTCTTTTGTTAGCCATGCGGCATAATTTGATTTCACTGTTGTACGTGGTGCTAGTTTGTTTAGTACACTAAGAAAGTGGTGTTGAAATGGTCTATGGCAGCATCTAGGGGTAAAGTCTTAAGTGGATTCCAGTTGCAGTGTTGCAGGGAGGAGATGAAGGTTTGAGTTTTAAAGTCTTTTGTGTTATGAACCTGTCAGTAGATAGTATGTTTAAGTATTTTTGAGATTAGTACATTGCCTAAGTGGGTAGGTTGGGAGGTGGTCGCTGATGCTGTCAGGGAAACACCCAGACTGATGAGCTTGGGGTTGTTTTGTTAGTTAAGATCCAGTGTAGAATAGATTGCCTTTTGGAGGTTTTGTCTACTCTGGTTGCAGTCTGTATTATTATTTATTTATTTATTTATTTGCAGTTTGATTACCGGGGAAGTCCACTGGGCTGAACTGATCCATTGTCAGTGGAGGCCCGGGGAGAAAAGCTCCAAGATGCATTATACAATTTTGATACAACTGATAGTTAATATTAAAGATAATATTATGTAGAATAGTTACTCATAAATGCATTCAATATCATGCATAGTTAACAAATTCATTAAGCTTGAAGGTAGGAATCATACAGTTTCATTTCAGGAAAACAGATATGGATTATGTGTGGAAACAGTTTACATGCAAACCTTTTAAGAAAACGTAAATATGCTTTACATACACACATCAACAGTAGAATGCTATTTACAATATTGACTAGGTTGGACTGTGCGAAGGTAGCTGTAGTAGTTGTTGAGAGCTTAGAGAGAAGCTATAGAAATTGTTGAGAGCTTAGATAGGCTCATAGGAAGATAACTATGAGAGTTGTAGAGCTTCGGAATCAGAAAGAACCCCCTTTGATTAGGTTGGGTGAAGGCAGGTACATTTTCATTTAGTCGACAGATGTTTGAATAGTTGGGTTTTGAAGTTTTCTGAGTTTAGTATGGTTCTTAGTGTGGAGGGAAGGAAATTCCATTTTTTGCCTAGTGAGAAAGATAGGAGAAGTTGGCCAGCAGGACTTTTAGGTTTATGGATAGTAATTAAGTTCTGATTTTCAGATCTGAGAGCTCTGTTGGGTGTATAAGGGGGAAGGATGTTAGAGCGGGACATTTTGTTGGGTGAAATATGAGTCTATATGTAGTAGTGAGTTGGAGATAGTCTAGGTAGTTTGGGAGTTCAAGCCAATTCAGGGATTGCAGGGTTAGGCAGTGATGGGTGGTATTTTTAGATTTAGAGGCAAATTTAGAGATTTTGTTGTAGCAGTTTTGTAGTTTAGAGGTGATAGAGGAAGACAGGTTGATTAGGAGAGGGGCTTCATATAATAAGGAAGGAAGAAGATAAGTCGAGGCCAGAGTTTGCCTGGTAGAGTTGGAGAGAAAGCGATTATTCTTAGCTTTTGGTGGGTTTTCTTAATATTTTGTTGAATATGAATATCAGACTTGAGGTATTCATCTACAGTAATGCCAAGTAGTTTGACAGAGGGGACTACTTCTATAGGTGAGTTTGTCTGACTATAGACTTTAAAGTTTTTTTATTGTAGGAGAGGGTCTTTGTGGGAGGGAATAGTAGAATCTTTCATTTATTTGCATGAGAGAGAGGTGGGTTTGGCGCATACAGTTTTCAGTTGTTGAGAAGGCAGTTTGGGTTTTAGTCATCAATTCTGAGAGGTTTGAGGCAGAGCAGACTAAGGTTGAATCATCTGCATATTGAATGATTTTAGCATCAGGAAAAGCAGTGTAAAAGTTATTCATGAAGATGTTAAAAAGAATTGGCACAAGGATGGATCCCTGTGGTACACCAGGTGGAGTAGGTAGGAAGGAAGAGGTGGAGTTCTTCCATTTAACTGCCTGTGATCTGTCTGATAGATAGCTGGAGAACCAAGATAAAGCATTATGTGAGAGATTTAGGTTTGAGAGATGGCAAATAAGGTGCTTGTGGGAAACAGTATCAAAGGCTTTAGACAGATCGAGTAAAAGAGTAGAAACTAAGTGTCATGAATCTCGGGCTTGATTGACAGTTTCTAGGCAAAAGAGTAGAGCGGTTATTGTGCTATGGCCTGGACAGAAGCCATGCTGGGTAGGAGTGAGAAGATTGTTTTGGGTCAGGAAAGGCATAAGTTGGAGGTGGATGCATTTTTCTAGGATTTTGGAGATTGGTGAGAGTAAAGCAATGGGGCGAAAGTCTAAGATGCTGGTATTGGTATACTGTATTACTTGGGCGAAGCCATGCAGGTTGATGAAGAACCTGGACACACCGAGTACTAAACAGAAGCTGCCTAAAATCTATCAGTCAAAGATGGAGCAGGTCAGCACCAGTATTCCCAAACAGCAATAGCACTATAGTTTGCGCTAGCTGAAGTAAATACCGGACTTTATCATTCTAAAATAATGTACAGAAAACAACCTAGGTGTAGAGTATGGAATAGAAAGCTGACTTGTATATTTGGATAAGCATTTTCATGAAACAAACCTTATCACCCTGCTTTGCTCACTTTGGTAAGAAAAAAACAGTATTATCTAGTGGGAGATGAGGGGGGACCTAGAGATTGCATCCCCACTAGTGTGCATGCCACTACCTATCTTTGATTGAATTACAGAATAGAAAAGGTAAATTAACAGTAAGATCTCTGGGGAGAAACAATCTACATTGCAGAAGTTGAGTGCATTTTCCCATTGTTTTGAATCTCATTTGAGCAGGTGGCAGGTTAAATTCAAACAAGCCTCCAAACCCAGTTGTGGGGGGGGGGGGTACTTGTGTATTGGCAATGATCGTTAAGGGTAATTGCCGAACTTGAGTGCTCTTTCACGGTTTGTTCTTTCACGGTTTGTTTTTTTTTTAGTCTTGTTTGAGCAGGTGGTGGGTTAAATTCACACAAGCTTCCAAACCCAGTTGAGGGGAGACTACTCGTGTAGTGGAGATGAATGCTAATGTTAGTGGTGAGCACACTATGCCAAGGGACGTCAGGATCAAATAGATCTAAAGCATAATTAAAATAAATATGTGAAATGCTTGTCCGTGAGCAGAGAAGTCTTTAAGCAAATGTGTTCACACAGTCTTGTTAAAGTACCTTTTCACTTATGCATAGAGCATAAAACAAAATGATACCTTAAACCTGGTGCCAAGATAAAACTAACCCACAGGTACCCAGTATTACTGCTGCACAGGTTAAAACAGCACTGACAAAGGCCAAAAATATAGCTTCTATGAGACCTGACAATATCCCTGGCTGTGTTCTACATGAACTACAGAGTGAACTGGCACCTCACCTGTGTGCCCTGTTCAGTCACAGCCTCACCTCAGGCTTTGTCCCTACCAAATGGCGCACTGCTACAGTCTTCCCTCTCCACAAAGGAGGAGTGACTACAGACCCTGGGAACTATCGCCACATTAGCCTGATGAGTCTGATATGCAAAGCTATAGAATGCATCATCATGGACCTAATAAACAAGGATATAGGGACTCTCCAAACTCTGGATCCTACACAGTTTGGTTTTGTGAAGGGTAGATCATATCTGCTCAACTTGGTTGACTTCTTTGAGTCAGTCACCAGAGCTGTGGATGAATGTAAGGTGGTTCATACAGCCCACCTTGATCTGGCCAAGGCCTTTTATACCATTTCCGTCAGGAATCATAGAAAAACTTACTAAGCTAGGCATCAACCCCTATATCACTAGGTGGGTTGCAAACTGGCTCACAGATAGAATCCACAGTGTGAAAGTAGCTGGCTCCAAGTCAGACTGATGACCAGTCACGAGTGGAGTCCCACAGAGTTTGGTCCTGGGTCTTCTCCTGTTTGGTATCTACTTCTCTGAAGTCCAAGCCAACATGAAGGGACTCTGGCTGACAAAGTTTGCAGATGATTGCAAGCTGGGAGCTATTATTAACTCCCCAAGTGATGTTGACATCCTACAGAAAGGCCTCAATGAGACCAACAACTGGTGTCAGAACCATGGCCTTAAGCTCAATGCCAAAAAATGTGTCTTCATCACCTTTGGAAAAAAAAAATGTTTCCCTTGAATTACCACATTGATGGTAGTCAACTGAACACAGAAGGCATTATAAGAGATCTGGGAACACAGGTTTGACCACCACATTGCCATTGTGGTCGGAAAGTCCTTCTATGTGGCACATCTCATTACTAAGGGTTTTGCATCCAGGAAGAAAGAGGTTATCATCTCTCTCTACTCTTCCCTCATTAGGCCAGTCATCGAATACAATGCCCCATTTGGCATGTACCTCACTAGACACCTTCAACAACTGGAGAGGCCACAAAAGTACCTCACAAAGGGGATCCCAGGCCTTAAACACTTGGCCTATATGGACAGACTCAAAAAACTTCAACTATTCTTTGTCTCATATCGCCTACTTAGAGGTGATCTCTGCTTGACTTACAAAGCCATGTCTGACCCAGCTCTGTTAGAAATGCTACATCTAAAGAAATCCCCAATCCCTCCGCACCACATGCTCCAGAGACCTCAACCTCATTACCACAATCAACAGAACATGCTGGAGGGATAGGTTCATAACCCAGAGACTGCCCATGCTATGAAATAGACTTCCCATGCATGTCAAGCAGAGCACCTCACTGGCCCTCTTCAAGAGAGATCTTGATGAGTAGATGGGAAATAGAAAATTCACCCCGGGGGTCACTCCAGTGTCTCTACTCGACAGGGGCATTAGGAACTAAGGTTGGGTGGCACGATGCCAAGGGTAATCCTATGGGCTAGGCTTGTAAAGGCTCCAGGGCCATTAGCCTAGTACACACCTATGAACCTATGAACCCTCCCCCATGACTCACATTGCAAGACAAGCAAATGGGTTCCCACAAAAAGGCAGACCCTGGCTCTTAGTTATTTAGAGTCAGACAACAATGTCTATAATGGACATAGTTACACAAGTTGGTGATTGTAGTGCTGCTGTATTTATAGCTAGATTTTGCTCAGGCTTTCTGTAATATGTGTAATGTGGTGTTTCAGAACACTTAATAAAGATGCAGACATCTTGGATGTGTTAACAATTTCTATGAGGTGTTTACTGTGACTGTCTTCCAGAAAGATGTTCATCACATGACATATCTTTCCTTTCTAGAAATCTCTAGTATTGAAAAATAACATACCACACGACACAAGCAGCTTAGAAATATGCTCTAATAGTACTCGTGCTCACAGGGAATTCAAATTCAGTAGAAGGTATCAATTTAACATACAAAAGCAGATCTTGAAAAATACAGGGATTACATTCAGCATCGACATCTCATCAATACAACTGATTACCAAGTTGTTTAAGAAAGCCATATTTAAATATGATCTATATAAATTCTTCTGCCAAAGTAAGAAAAAAAAAAAACTACATACGATTTAGAGTTACTTAGAAACCATCACCTTAAAAGTGATTTATGTATTCATGTTTCAGTATAATTCCTTTATTTTTTAACAGTATACCCATACAGTAGAGAGTCTACCTATTAATTTTAATTTCATAGTTGACAGCCAGCCTCCCCTTTTTTATGCATGTTGGATTCCTCACCTAATATTCTTCACTCACATCTTCTGTCATCCAGCTTCTGTTCCTCCTAAGTGGGCTGAGAACCACTGACTGAGCTGTACTGATACTGTCTTCTCACTTAATACTTCACTGATGTATTTTATTATTTCTTATCATCTTTTACTCAATATATACTTTCATCTTCCTATTGTGTGATCTGTTGTTTTCCATTTTTTTTTCTGTTTCATACTAGATGCAGTTTTCAAAGTTTCTTGTCATTACAGGCTGTGCTTAAGCCAGATTTGTATTTATTCTGTTATAAATATATTTACTACTTATTTATCTAATTATCTATTTATTTATTTATTTAATGTTTGTTTACTAGGTTGGTGGCCTGGCACAGGAGACACCACCCAAACCAACTGCCAAACAATACATTTACATACATAGAGTTTACAAAGTATCTAAAGCAAATTATGTGGATATATTTACAAAGTAAGAAATATATGTAGCGCTACAAATGATAAATGCAAAGTAACAAAAGCAATGCAAGTAATAAATTGTTACAAAGAGCATAGAAGGCTGTGGGTTCTATTACCATAGCAGGTAATTGGATTAATTTCCCATTATTGATGCTGCAGTACAACATAAGGGGTTCTGCACCCTTGAGGGTGGCATCCTTCGGATGAGACATTAAACCAAGGTCCCATCTGCTTGAATTGGTCGTAAGTCAAGTGGATATAAAATATCCCATGGCAAGTATCAAAAAAGAGCAGGGGATAGTTCCCCAGTATCCTGGCCAAATTTCCCCTAGTCAGTATGAATACCACCTCAGGTCTGCTTTGAAAAGAAGACACTGGCCTAATTGGACAAATCCAGACAGCAGAGAGTATGCAAGTAAGTAAATAAAACAATAAACAATATATATATATATATATATATATATATATATATATATATGTAAAGAAACATGACTGACCAGCATCCTTAAAGCTAGTGCATTTAATATCTATGATAATATATAAAGCACTGTAAAAAAATTTATAAATGTGTTATTTACTATTTTGCATAGCACATTTTACTCTTAACCCACTTTCAATATGGAAGGGCAAAAGAAAAAAAATCATCAGATGAGACACCATTTCATTACAAGTGTGTCACATTTTTATAGCCTCTATTATATACAGTGCTAGGAAAAATCAGGGCCACCACTCCATGTATCAACATGTGTTTAACATGTGGGAGGAAACCAGACCATGTATTGGCATGTGTTTAACATGTGGGAGGAAACCAGAACATGTATTGGCATATGTTTAAAATGTAGGAGGAAACCAGAACATGTATTGGCACATGTTTAAAATGTGGGAGGAAACCAGAGACACCAGAAGAGAAAACCTATGTGAACATGGTGAAACATTCAGATAGCTCCATTTTCATAGGGTGGGGAGTGGACTCATGCAGTGGGCTACCAGAATGGATGGTGAAAAGGGAATCCTTAACGCTATTCAGGAGGGTACAGGGAAAGTGGAAAGGAGTAAGGGAAATGTAAACATGGATGGAATGTAGACTGTTAACGCACTTAAAAGGGGTCCAGTTCCACTACTGATCTCCTTCTGCTCACACACAAATGTAAGGTAATGTAAAGTACTCCAAGCATGTACAAATAGAGGGTAATGTAAAGTACTCCAAGCATGTACAAATGTAAGGTAATGTAAAGTACTCCAAGCATGTACAAATGTAAGGTAATGTAAAGTACTCCAAGCATGTACAAATATAGGGTAATGTAAAGTACTCTAAACATGTACAAATATAGGGTAATATAAAGTACTCTAAACATGTACAAATGGAAGGTAATGTAAAGCACTCCAAGCATGTACAAATGTAGGGTAATGTAAAGTACTCCAAGCATGTACAAATAGAGAGTAATGAAAAGTACTCCAAGCATGTACAAATGTAAGGTAATGTAAAGTACTCCAAGCATGTACAAATATAGGGTAATGTAAAGTACTCTAAACATGTACAAATATAGGGTAATGTAAAGTACTCTAAACATGTACAAATGGAAGGTAATGTAAAGCACTCCAAGCATGTACAAATGTAGGGTAACGTAAAGTACTTCAAGCATGTACAAATATAGGGTAATGTAAAGTACTCCAAGCATGTACAAATATAGGGTAATGTAAACTACTCCAATCATGTACAAATGTAAGGTAATGTAAAGTACTCCAAGAATGTACAAATAGAGGGTAATGTAAAGTACTCCAAGCATGTACAAATATAAGGTAATGTAAAGTACTCCAAGTATGTACAAATGTAAGGTAATGTAAAGTACTCCAAGCATGTACAAATATAGGGTAATGTAAAGTACTCTAAACATGTACAAATATAGGGTAATGTAAAGTACTCTAAACATGTACAAATGGAAGGTAATGTAAAGTACTCCAAGCATGTTCAAATGGAAGGTAATGTAAAGTACTCTAAACATGTACAAATGTAAGGTAATGTAATGTACTCCAAGCATGTACAAATGTAAGGTAATGTAAAGTACTCCAAGCATGTACAAATATAGGGTAATGTAAAGTACTTCAAGCATGTACAAATATAGGGTAATGTAAAGTACTCCAAGCATGTACAAATATAGGGTAATGTAAACTACTCCAAGTATGTACAAATGTAAGGTAATGCACTCCAATCATGTACAAATGTAAGGTAATGTAAAGTACTCCAAGCATGTACAAATATAGGGTAATGTAAAGTACTCCAAGCATGTACAAATGTAAGGTAATGTAAAGCACTCCAAGCATGTACAAATATAGGGTAATGTAAAGTACTCCAAGCAAGTACAAATATTGGGTAATGTAAAGTACTCCAAGCATGTACAAATGTAAGGTAATGTAAAGTACTCCAAGCATGTACAAATGTAAGGTAATGTAAAGTACTCCAAGCATGTCCAAATATAGGGTAATGTAAAGTACTCCAAGCATGTACAAATGCAAGGTAATGTGAAATACTCTAAGCATGTACAAATGTAAGGTAATGTAAAGTACTCCAAGCATGTACAAGTGGAAGGTAATGTAAAGTACTCCAAGCATGTACAAATGGAAGGTAATGTAAAGTACTCTAAACATGTACAAATGGAAGGTAATGTAAAGTACTCCAAGCATGTACAAATATAGGGTAATGTAAAGTACTCCACGCAAGTACAAATATAGGGTAATGTAAAGTACTCCAAGCATGTACAAATGTAAGGTAATGTAAAATACTCTAAGCATGTGCGGCAGCATGGAAACTACTCCTGTGCCAATTTATTTTTGCAAGTCTGATGTGACTTTATTTTGCTATGTAACCACATCAACCTTTAACTAAAAAGGTACCCTGTCACTAGAGTTAAGCTCAGTGGCCCAAGCATCACTGCTGTTAACAGGTAGTGTTTATAAATGTGTAATATATGACTATTGTATCAAGGCTGGACTATAACCTGTGCAAAAGTTTCTGCTTGTTTAAAAAACGTGCTAATTCACAAGAAGCAGTCTTTCAATAACTGTGAATTATATATTTGTGCTGCTTAGGCACTCATTCAGTTTCTTCTGACATTAATTTGTCTGTTTACTGCCTGCAGATGGCTTGGTCAGGATTCTTTGAAATGGTGACTGGTTATTACTGAGCTAATTTGTAACCCACAAATAAGTGTTCTGCAGCATGAAATTATATCACAGGCTATTAAACATTCCTTCTCCTGATATTAGTAGAAAAAGTCATAACAATCTTCACTTAATGCCCATTTTAATTTATGAGATTGTTCAGCTAATACATTTGTACATGCTTAGAGTATTTCACATTACATATTCAAAGCTTCTTCTTACCTGGTAATGCCAGATGGCACAAGACTTGCTGGATAGCATCTGCTCACAATTCCTGAAGTCTTTCAAAGCACAAACTTAAAAAAATGAATTTAATAAACCACATAAAATAAAAGTATATTAGAATGCATGCGTCATGTGTCTCGAGCACACCCGGTCTGTGATGTCATCATGCCTAACGGCATGCTGATGTGATTCTGCGGATAGCAATAAGCCAAAAGTGGTGTGCCAAAAAAAAAACCTAAATAAATAAAAAAAATGCAAAGTCACAAAGTAAGCACCTTAACAAAAGCTTTATTCATTAGATATTCTTTTTTTAGTGTTCATTCTGCGACTTTTTTTGCACACAACTGTCAGCTTTCTACTTCAATGAATAGCAGAAACTAAAAACAGACCACAAAACTGCTTTTGATTAAAAGTCTGTAGATTACATATGTTCTTATTTATTAATTCCATAATTATCCTTTCAACAGCCTTGCAGATGTGGCTGATCAGACCTCTATATGTCAATAATTACCCAGGTCTGTTGACACCACATGCTTATGCAACTCCTTAAATAATAGGAATAATAAGGTGAATTTATCTCTAGATGATAAGGTATTGACTTTGCTTTTACAGGCTATGCATTTCTTCCTCTTTTGTATTGTTTATTTATATTATGGTTCCACTATAGGGTTTATTTCTGAATTTGGCATTATATTTATGTATAATGGGGATAGAGGCCTTGATGTGTGCTTTGAGATGGGCATAGAAATTAGCAACACATGTGTCAGCATGCAATATGGGGTCACCACAGAGAGGATGGTATTTAAATGTCTGTAGGTCATCAGTTATCTTCATTAGCTTTGCCTTAGAGTAGTCTTTAAAGACAGAAGGGTTTTGTGATGTTAGGTTTTACCCTCACAATGAGTGTTATTCTACTGTGGTCAGATTTGACCAGTGATGTGGCCACTGTAGGTGAAGGATATAGGGTAGGAATATTGTTGAGAACCAGGTCCAGTATTTCTGAACCCAAATTGGGACTTGAGCCTGTTGCTCTAAGGAGACAGCATTAATAAAGTCTTGGTGCATGCTTATTTGAAGCAGTAGAGGTTTCAAAGTTAATTGAGGGGTAGTCAAAGTCTCCCATGAGAATAGTCTTAATTTTGATGGGGAGGGATATCAGTTTGTTTAGATATTCCTCATGGGTAGCAGGTGATATGGAGGGTGTAGGAAAGTCAGCTGTGATACAGTACAGAGTTCTATTTACCACGAAAAGAATTTGGAGAAGCGTAAGGTCATTGTGCTAGTGTAAGGGTCCCGAGGTGAAATTGCTTCTTGGTAATACAGATATGCCTCTTTCAATAACACCATCAGTTTTCAAGTTGAAGCCACTGAAACCCTGTACTGTGGGGGTACTATAATTCTTTGAAACCATGTTTCAATAACCATGCATATAGCTATATTTTCATAAAGAATTCCAGTAATGAGTTCAACGGTTTTGTTTGGCTTCTAACATTAAACAGTGCTACCTTGTATACCATTTGCATTTTCATTAGCTATGGAGATAATTTGAGGAGACTGACCTTGCCTAAAAAGGTACTATAGGGGAGGAAAAGACCCCCTCAGCATACAGTAGCCTTGAAGAGAGAGGTGCAGGCCATCCCTACCAAAGTAGCTATAGTTCTTGATCATTTCTCCTAGCCTGCTATATATCAGATCCCCTTAGAATGACACCACTTGCTGAGCCAATAAGTAAAGTCAGTTATCTTCTATTCACAATATGGTATCATTATTGTTAATGGTAGGGTACCACTCAATACTAGTTTCACACCAGTTTCAGATGCATAATCTGAGGAGAACACTATCATTTTTTTTTATTTTAACATTTGTTTGCCGGGAAAGTCCAACTGGGAATGAAATCAATTTTCAGCAGAGGCATGGGGAGAAATTCTCCAGACACATGTCTTTGTAATGTGGGAGGAAACCTGAGCACCCAGAGGAATCCCACACGAATGCAGGGAGAGCATGCAGACTCTGCACAGAAGGCACCCCAGCTGAGAATCAAACAGGAAAACCTCTTGCTGTGAGGCGACAACACAACCACTGCATCACTATATCACTACACTGTCCTATCGTATCCCTCGTTATGTGATCCAAGGTGGTCTATCTGAAGTCATTCACTCTCACATGCACAGTGACCATGTTGCATGTGTAATGAGGTTGAAGGGACTTGAGAGGACCTAGTGACACTGCAGATTCTTGCATCTGAGAGGCAGCTAACTGCCACTCTGTCTTTGCTCAGCCTAGTGAGTGGTGCATCTGTATATCCGACTATGAAGTCATCTATGACTAAGATGTTAACGGATGTACTGTCACAACCTTGCTGCATTAAAGCTTCAGCCTGCCAGCTGAAAGTCCTTTAAGTAGTTCTGCTTTGTGTAGTATCTGTGTATGTTGTTTGCCTGTTCATGTGATGCCATCTATCCTGTGTATCAAACCTTTATCATTAGTTGAGGATAACTTATGAAAGAATTTGTGTGTTTGTATCACTGCACAAAGGGTGATACAGGAAGTAGAAGCTGTAGGGCAGGGATAAAACTTTAGAGTACTACAGTTTTACAGAAAATAATCTGGAGGAAGTATACGTATAATACTAGATATAAAAAAATTACATGAGGGTGGGTAGAAATGGGGGTGGGTAGAAGAGTGAATCCAAATGCAGCATGGCTGACCAGAGCTAGGATTAATTATCCCAGTGTTTTACCAACTCCAAGCTATGAGTAAGGGTTGGAGAGTGTAACCTAGTTGCTACCAGAAGCAGAAAACCCATTCCATTAGCTATGTAAAGTCACACGTATGGGAAATAGTTTATTTTTTGTGAAATTTAATTTTAAACTTTAATAATGTCCCCAAAAGCTTGTTAGCAAAACAGAGAACTTGTGATATCCGCAGCTTTTGGGTTTTGTCAAAGGAAAAATAAACTTAAAAAATTATCAATACATGGCAGGTTCAGGTTAAGGCTCTTTAATCTTGCAGCAAGGAGACAAAAACATGTTAATACAGAGTTTGTCTAACTAACATCAGGAAGTAAATCCATCTTTATACACTTTCTAACAAGACATTGCCTACCAAGCTGACGTAACAGATCACAAGTTTTAACATCATCATTTCATAGCAGCTGTTTGTCCATGATTTTCTGCTTGCACTATCAATTTTATGAAAAACTTTCTAAGAAAAACAATGTGGCCTTGTTGACCACTGGTTAGATACAATTTCCCACTATGTTATGTTACCATTCAAGGTACTATAGCTAATTCGAGCACAAAGCAAGTACAGATTCTTCAAGTAGTCTTTTGTTTCATGTATCTCTTCTTTTCCGCAGCTGTGCATGTTCTCATAACACGAACAGAGCTGATTGTTCATATTCAATCATATTATAGAAAACAGTACTATTCATACATTTTCCTGACCTAGCAGATAATCACCTGCTTCTCAGTACATTTCCAAAAGGCATAAACATGAATTTTGCTGTGCTAGCAAATATTAGGCCAGGGTGCATCTTGCAGTTTCAGAAAGCATACTGTGGTTTGAAAAATCATCTTATAATTTCATACAGAATTAAGCTGTACATAAAATAGAATGAAATGTGTTAACTCTTTTAGCTTCTAATAAGCACTAAACATACATATTCATACATATTTCTCTAACATTTCCCCCCTGTTAATACTTTTTATTCTATTTTCAAAAGCATAAACAGTTTGCTTCTTCTCCTAACCTCTTCCATTTCGGATTTGCAATTAAGAGAGTCATTCAGTTTAAACTTATGAAAGCATTTCAGTTTTCAACAACTCTTCAATTTCAGTACTTTGATACAAAGTCTCAGAAACTGATATGTCTATAAAATCTTTGATTAACTTTTTCATGCAGGGAATACTACAACAAATGCATGCTCCTAATAGGAGTAATCCCACACAAATGGCAATCAGGATGTTCATTAGGATGGAACCCCACCCCCCAAACAAATTCTGGAAAAAGTCCGTCAAAGGGTTTGGGCCTGGTTTGGTCATGGTCGACACTTGCTGGATCACCTCAAGATGGTCGTTTATCTCATGCTGGTTGTCAGGAATATACGGACATCATTCTTCTTTGATTAAAGCGCACGTACCACCTCTCACCACTAGGGTGAAGTCGACAGCCATGCGGTTTTGAAGCACCACAGTTCTCATAGCATTTAGTTCATCGGTCACTAATTCGAGAGCAGAAAAAGTTGCATTGCTCATAACTTTGAGAAGTTTGGACAGTTTTCTCAGCTCCCAAATCAACTTCACTGTGCCATATGCAGGGGCTATGCCTGCCCATAATATAATAGTGTCACTCAAGTCCATGTGTGTCAGTTTATCTTTGTTTTTCACAGAGATATGGTTTCTCCACCCTGCTTTGATTCGTCCCACTGGATTCTCGGGTCTCTTGATTGGACTTCCAGGTTTACTGCTGACCTCTCTGACGTTTCAAATTTCCCTTGAGGCAAAGCTACAGTGTGTCATATGGCCGGGACCAGGTAACCCAAAAAACAACTGCCGGACCAATTCTCAGGTAGCCATTTGTATGCCTTTTTCCCACAAACAAAATAACAATTCTCTACTTTAGTATTAATATATGCTTGCCCTGGATGAAACATTTTCTTGTCAATAATAGAAAGTTGCTTCAAAAGAACAGGATTATGTTGTATTTCACTAACAGTTTTTTTTCATTTTCTCAAGATATGAGTCATAGTTTGCATCACAGATAGTTTCTGCCTTATTGGCCTTAATATAACATTTATAAGAAAAAGTCACATTGCAATTGCTCCATCCCACCTGAATAGTGTCATTCTTGTAAAAACATACAATTCCTTTTTGTGTAACAGGTAGGTACAATGCTATTTTGTCTTGTGATTTCCCAGGTGTAGTATCAAAAATCAAGTTTTCCCAGGTCTCATTGACCCCTAGGGGGACAGCAGTCATTAATAATCCCCCGTATGCTGTTGGTATAGCTGTGCAAATCCAGCAGTTCAAAACATTAAAAGTCTCAGCATACACATATTTAATTGCTTGGTAAGTGTTAAAGTTTGGATGCCAGTCTATGAGTAATGCATCACGTTTGATCAGTTCAACTCGTGTGGCTGAAAAAAGGAAAGGTCACAGCAAAAAGATCAATGTTATCAGTATAGCTATCAGAATAATCATGCAAGTTTTCTGAGGTTGTTCTGCATCTCTGTTTGCTCTATACCTGGTCATTTTGTTCTCGTTGTTCAGTGTCTCTGTTTACTCTATACCTGGTCATTTTGTTCTCGTTGTTCTGTATCTCTGTTTGCTCTATACCTGGTCATTTTGTTCTCATTGTTCAGTGTCTCTGTTTACTCTATACCTGGTCATTTTGTTCTTGTTGTTCAGTGTCTCTGTTTGCTCTATACCTGGTCATTTTGTTCTTGTTGTTCTGTATCTCTGTTTGCTCTATACCTGGTCATTTTGTTCTCGCTGTTCTGTATCTCTGTTTACTCTATACCTGGTCATTTTGTTCTGGTTGTTCTGTATCTCTATTTGCTCTATACCTGGTCATTTTGTTCTCGTTGTTCTGCATCCCTGTTTATACCTGGTCATTTTGTTCTCGTTGTACAACAGTAACAAGGTTTTTGTCCAGTTCAAAGTTCTTAACCAGTTTACAGTGTGTCAAATGAATCCCGGACACTCGCTCTGCGATCTTGACTGCAGTGGGTGTCAACAGTAGTACCTAGTATGGCCCTTCCCACTTCGGAGAACTCCAGTTCTTTTTCTTTACAACCTTCACCCAGACCCATGCGCCTGGGGCTACTGCTACTTCCGATGATCTGGTTTGCTCTTTATCTGAAACAGAATTTAACTGCAGAAGTTTGTTATTCAAAAATCACCTCATATACCCTGCAAGTGAACTGTTAGCCACCTGCTCTGCAGACATGAGAGGTTTCCACTGAGGTATACAATATGCCCTCCCAAACAGTGTTTCAAAAGGAGTTAATCCCTTTGCATTTGGAACAGTTCTCATGCTCAACAGTGCCAGAGGTAAACAGTGCACCCAGTTCTTTTGCGTCTCACTAATCAATTTCCTAAGCTTATTTTTCAGAACTCCATTATGCCTCTCTACTAATCCTGCAGATTGGGGGTGGTATGCACAATGCTTTTTCAAGGAAATCCCGAAATAACGACTCGATTGTTGTATGGTTTGATTTACAAAGTGTGTGCCATTGTCACTATAGATATTTTCTGGTATGCCAAATCTAGGAATAATTTCTTTAACAAGGACTTTTGCAACAGTAGCTGCATCTGGATTTTTGGTCGGAAAAGCTTCCACCCATTTGGTAAACATATCTATAATGACAAGACAGAATTTTTTATTTTTGCATTTGTTTAGTTCTATAAAATCCATACAGATAGTATGGAATGGATACGGTGGTGTAGGGAAACTCCCTTGATTAGGCTTCAGTGCCCCTTGTGCATGATGCCTGTTACAAACATGGCATGCTGCACAAAAATTTTTTGTGTAGTTTGTAAATCCATACGTTGTAAACACTCGATTCACTAACTGTACCATCCCCCCTGTTGAGACATGGCACTGCCCATGGCTCAACAAAGCTGCATATCTAAACAAGTTAGATGGTAAAATTGGTTTTCTTTCTTTGGAGATGTACAGCCCTTTCTCAAGAATTGCTCCTCGTTTTATCCATTTTTGTTTTTGTACATTTGTAGTAAGTGTCTGCATTGTTTTTAACATTTCTTAATCTAAAATCTCAGAAGATTGTAATTCCTCACTCAAAAAAAATACTTCTGAAGCTGAAGCTGCCTGCTTTGCAGCTGTATCAGCTCTCACATTACCTTTTGAAAATCTACCCTGTTGTTTGGTATGAGCTGCGCATTTGCAAATAGCTACTTTCTGAGGTAACTGAATAGATTCTAACAAATCTAAAATAAATTGCACATGATTAATTGGTTTACCAGTAGATGTTACCATTCCTCTATTTTTCCACTGTTGCGCAAAAACATGTACAGTAGAAAAAGCGTACTGGCTGTCAGTAAAAATGTTCACACATTTATCCTTTGCCAAGGTACATGCCCTTGTTAAAGCAATCAGTTCTGCTGCTTGTGCAGATAAGTTGTGTGGTAAAGACTTTGCTTCTAAAATCTCAGTATCAGAAACTACTGCATACCCCACTAGATTCTGTCCTGTAGGACCCCTTCTACACGAGCCGTCCACATAGTATGTCACCTCGGCATCATCCAAGTGAACATCCATGAGATCTTTTCTAGGCAGTGTTTTTTGCTCAATCTCCTGCAGGCAGCAGTGTGGTTTGCCATCTGCAGGGGTTGGAAGCAAGGTTGACGGATTCAAAGTTGTACATCGTTCAATTGTCATATGAGGTTGGCTCAACAGTATAGTCATACAGGAAAGATGTCTAGCAGGAGAAAGATATGCTACTTTTTCTTGCAGTAAAATAATCACGACTGCATGAGGCACTCTCAATGTGAGAGGGTGGAACAACACTACTGAGGCTGAAGCCTGCACTGCCATTGCAGCTGCAACTACTGCTTGTACACAGTGGGGCAAGGATCGCGCCACCGGGTCTTGCTGTGATGAATAGTAAGCTATGGGGCGTTGTTTGTCCCCATGTTGCTGTGTTAACACTGATGTCATATAGCCCTGCTTACAATCTACAGTTTGAAAAAATCGTTTATGATAGTTCGGTAATCCTAAAACTAATGAGGATGCTATCAGTTGTTTCAATTTGCAGAAAGCTGATTCTGTTTCTGGTGTCCATTGTAATGAATCTTGTGCTGCCATAGGCTTCTTGAATATTAAGTTGGTCAGTGGAGCAGATTCCAAGGCATAGTTTGGAATCCAACTCTGAGAGAAATTAGTCGTACCTAGGAAGGACATCATTTCCTTCTTGGTAGTCGGTTTGGGTGCTTGTAATATTGCTGTTTTTCTGTCTTCATCTAATATTCTGCCTTCTTTGGATATTACATATCCCAGGTATTTAACTTGTTTTTTCCAAAGTTGCAGTTTGTTTTTGTTTACTTTGTGTCCTTGAGTGGCTAGAAATTGTAGTAATGCTATGGTATCTTCTCTGCATACTTGCTGGGTGGGGGCTGCCAGCAGAATGTCGTCTACATAAAGTAAAATCTGGCTGCCTTTCGGTGGGATAAATCCTGCCAGGTTACTTGCCATTTCCTGTGCAAATATTGTTGGACTCTCACAATATCCCTGTGGTAGTCGTGTGTATGTATACCTTTTCCCCTGAAATGTAAATGCAAACCAATGTTGGCTGTCAGGGTGTATCGGTATTGAGAAAAACGCATTGCTGATATCTACCACAGAAAAATACTTCTGTTGTGGTTTCAAATAATTTAATAAGGTGTGTGGATCTGGCACCGTAGGTGCTCTAGGTATAACTGCGTCATTTACAGCTTGTAAATCTTGGACCATACGCCATTCTCCATTTGCTTTTCTAACAGGAAATAAGGGTGTATTACATGGTGAATCGGGAGATTCTGTCAATACTCCTTCCTTAAGTAAGGCTGCTATTATAGGTTTGATTCCTACTTCTGCATCCTTTCTTAAGGGATACTGTCTCTTTTGAGGTCTAAATGCTGACTTTGGCGTGATAGTGACTGGTCCTGCTGTGCGAATAAGTCCTACATCTGATTTCCCTGTTGACCAGAGAGTCTCTGGTATGCCTCGTAAGGCTTTTTCCTCTTCCTCTAGTAAGAGTGCTACTCAGCTGTCCTCACTTGCCTGCAAGTGCACAGTTGGGTGTGTCTGTGTTATCCAATTCAGCTTCTGCTTTTGTACTCCCTGTTCTGAAAGTTCTAATTCTGTCTGTTTTTCCCACCTTGTGACTTTTTCTCCTAGGTCTGCCCACCTCACATTCTTATCTTTATTCAAACTAACATGTGGTAATCGATTAAATTTGTAAAGTGCTAGGAATTCCTGGGGCAATGAACAGCTAACTACACTGTTTCCTTCTGTGCCCCAGTACAGATTACGTAATACTAATCTGTTAGCATGGTTTCTAAACAGTTCTTGCTCATATTCTTTATCAGGTCCTGGTATGCTACAGTAATATAGAGTACAATGCAACAAATGTTGTTTATCAGTGTCAAGGGAGGGCGATTTACTGATGGCTGCATTCATCAGTTCTTCAGTTACTGAACCTGGACCAGTTGTAACCAAGTCCTGGCTGTACCAATAAAATGTTTCACCCTCCGGTCGCACCACAAAAGTATCCATTTGTCATTGTGCTTCCATACCCTGCATAGTTGGAACTACTGCTATGCCAAATATCTGCATAAGGTCTCTGCCCAAAAGATTTACTGGGCATTTTGCAGAAACAACAATTTTGCTTTTCTGGGTCATCCCTGAAACAGGGTCAGTTATTGCTATGTCATGGGAGAGTGGCTCCCGATATAGCTGTCCATTAGCTGCTTTCACTAATATGTAATCAAGTGATTCTGAATTTTCTGGTAGTTTGGAGGGATGTATCAGGGTCCGTGAAGCCCCTGAGTCACACAGGAATTTAACTTCCCTCTCCTCTACCAGAAGTGTAACTTACGGTTTTGTGTCTGCTAAGTAGAGCTCTAAACTCAATAAAGCTAAATCCAAGATTTCATTTTCTTCATCATTTATGAATTCATGTACATCCTCTATTTTTTCTATCACATCCTCTACTCCCTCTATCACATTTACATTTGTCTTTTCTTGGTCATTTCTTTCTAGTGATTCTTGACTACCATATAGTCAGTCCTCACCCTCCTTATCTTCCGTGGTTACCTTCTTATTTTGCCTGCAATCCCTTGCTAAATGTCCCTTTTTCCCACATTTAAAACATTCACCCCTTTTCATTCTCTCCTCAAAGTCCTCTGATCGTTTATCAGATTGTTTGTTTCGCTGGGCATTTTTCTTACCCTTCTTCCCTGGGTATTTTTCTTACCCTTCTTCCCTGGGTATTTTTCTTACCCTTTTTCCCTGGGCATTTTTCTTACACTTCTTCCCTGGGTATTTTTCTTACCCTTCTTCCCTGGGCATTTTTCTTACCCTTCTTCCCAGTTTGTACTACAAAGACTTCTGATCCGTCTTCTACTGCAAATACTTGAGTTTTCTTTTTCTTTTTGCTATTAAAATGCCTTTCAGCATGTCTTGCATATTCAAGTAGTGACTGTAATCTACTCGTACAATGATCTACCATGTGCTTCGTAATAAAACTGCTTATGGGTGCAATACTGCCTTTCAAAAATGCATTCTTTAGTTGCTGCTCATATGGGGAATCATGTGTTTGGTCTTCAGGTACCTGCATTCCACAATGGTTATTAAAACCTTCTAATAATCTGGCATAATATCTATCAACAGTTTCACCTTCTTGTTGGATGCAATGATTGATGCAAGTCCAGTCAGCCCTAGGCTTCCATTTCTCAGAGATTCGGTCTGTCAGACCTTTCACTCTGTTATCCAGTTCTGCGTTACTATGTGGGAGTGGCCTATGTTCTGCGTCACGGGGATTCCAGTTGCCACTGATCATGTGCCAATCTGGACCCACGATTTGTCTGACTACTTTCTCTACTTCCTCTCCATTTAAATGGTAACTTAACCTCATGCCCTGTAAGTCTTCTAAGAATTTTCTAAAATTAACATTTGGATGGGGAATTCCCTCTGTGGCTTTCCGGATGTCTTCCGGTGTCCACGGTCTATATACTAGAAGAGTTGGGTCCTGTCCTGCCTGCGGATTTGGTACTTCTATGAGTGGACATATTTCTTCTTCACTCATAGCTTGTGAATTTTTATTTATTTCATACAATTCAATATCCCCTCTTAAGTTGTGTGTTCGAGACCTAGTCTCGACAGGATCTCTGACAAATGGTTTTGATTTCGCAGGGACAGTTGGGTATAGCGGAGGTGGATCTGCTTGTCCACTTGCTTCATATTCTGGTAAGGGGAGTGGAGGGGGTGGAGGGGCCGATGCTATTACCAAGTTATTTACACAAACTCCACTCCACACACCTTCAGATAGAAACAACTCTGATCCAAAACAATACCAAAACAGCAAAATCTTCAAAAGTCAGGAATCGAAAAACAGGAACCAAAGTCAAATCCAAAAGCAAACTCTTTATTCTCCAGCCCCTCGGTGTAACCACCTTTCAAGAGTATACATTCTCACTGAAAGAATGGATATATATATATACTCATAGCAATTAATTAAACAATTAATTAAACAATTATGTTCAAAAAAGTTTTAAAGCAAACACCTCCAGTTTATTTCATTATTCAGTCCACAGGGTCTCATTGTATTGTATTTCAAAATAAAAATACTTTCCTTATATTGTAAATTATATTTCAAAGCATTTTCATCATTACAAAGACATTTCACACTTTCTAAAACTGTTCCTGTTAAAAATGAAGCATCACTATTATGATAAACACTAAAATGTGTGGCAATAAATGTATTTTCCCTTTTATGTCTTATGTCCCTAATGTGCTCACCTAACCTAATATGAAACTCTCTTTTAGTTTCACCTATATAATATAATCCACAGGGACAGTGTAAAGCATACACAACTCCCTTGCTTCTACAGGTAAAACTATCTCTTACTGTGAACCTAATGTTGTTAATATAATTAAATGTTCTAACTATATTCCTACAAACACTGCATCTACTGCAACATCTTGTACCAAATTCACTTAGTGGTCTTGGTAAACAAAATTTTGGCATTACAAATTTACCATGTACCACCATATCTTTCAAATTTCTTCCCCTTTTATAGGAGAATAAAGGTTTTTGTGGCAAAATGTGCATCAACACCTTGTCTTTCACTAAAAATTTCCAAAAATGTTCCACTACATCCTTTATGTCTCCACTTTTTACATTATATGTAGAGACAAAATAAATATCCTTACAAGTTTTATCACTGGTTGCCAGATGATATTTCTTATAATGGTGATTGATGTTCACCCTTATTACATTTATTCCTTACCATATTATCCTCCTATTTTACCTTCATAAGGGCATTTTCTAAAATATTCACACTGTACCCTCTTTTCAAAAACATATTATATGTGATATCCCATTCCCTTTGTAGATTTTCTTGTGTGTTACATAATCTAGATACCCTTGCCAGTTCCCCATAAGGGAGAGCTTCCAAAGTATGCACAGGATGGCAACTAGATGCATGAAGGTATTGATTACCATCTATAAACTTCCTATGTATATTTGATATAATTTTACCATGTTCTGTACCCTCCAAAACAAGATCCAAGAATATTACTTTGTTTCCCTTCTGTATTCCATCAAATTCTAACCCAAATGGGTTACCATGTAAATCTATCAAAAATTCATTAACTGAATCAAAACCACCATCACAAATAAAAATCAAGTCATCTATGTAACGAAAATAAAATAACACATTACATTTCATAAAATTTAACTCAAATAGAAATTTCCTTTCAAAAAATTCATAAACAAATTGGCATACATGGGGCAAAGCTACCCCATTGCTGTACCTTGTTTCTGCCGATACAAAACATCATTAAAAATAAAATAATTATTCTTTAAACAGAAATCCAACAAATCTACTATGAAATCAACAGAAGGGTTGTCTTTTAAAGAAGATCTCACTGCATTGAGGCCATCATCATGTCTAATAGAGGTATATAGACTTTTAACATCCATAACCAACCAATACATTTTGTTGTTCCAAGAAATAGAGGATATTTTGTTTAAAATTCCATACTATCTTTGATGTAAACTGGAGATTTAACTACATATGGTAAAATATTCTATGTAAAATCAAACCAGTGTTATGTAGGAAATAGTTGCAGGCTGAAATAATGGATCGACCTGGGGGGGTTATGTAAGTTCTTATGTATTTTTGGTAAACAAAAGAATACAGCTAGGTCCTTTCTATCATTGTCTAACCTATTCCTCACATCCTTCTCTGTAAAAAACCCCAGCCTGACTCCCCTGTCCAACATGTGTTTAAATTTTGTAACAGCCTTTTGATAATGAATCATATTGCTTCTTTCATATGTTGTTTCATCCTGCAAATGATTCATACACATCTCAAAATATTGCACAACACTCATTATAACAATTTTGTTTCCCTTATCGGAAGGTTTAATAATAATATCCTTCCTGTCACATAATTCTTTTAAAGCACTCCATTCTTTATAAGTTAAGTTATATAAACTATTACATCTATTCAATTTCATATTTCTACATATATTCTCACATTCAAATTTAATCATGAAGCCATAATGAATAGCTCTCTGGTTAATAAAAGGCGGAATAAATTTGTTAGAAGCTACATAAGACATATCTATTGCATTGCCAACAATAGGAAATTGCACATCATCATTACTTATACATTCATCACATGAATAAAAACTATCCTCAGATTCACATGAAGAAAAGCCTCCATGTGCAGAATTAGAACATCCTTGGTCCCTGCTAAAATGAACTTTCAAATGTATCTTCCTAAGAAATTTAAAGATATCTTGCTGTATCAAATATTCTTTAGGAAAAACAGTAGGTATAAACTTTAAACCTAAACATAACACAGCAAACTGTTCATCAGACAAATCACAACCAGATAAATTAAGAACAATACTTTTATCATTAAAGTCATTACTGTTTAAATTTCTTATTGTTATATTGTTGTCCATATCTCCGATTCTGACGAAAATTGTCAGGTTGATTGAATTTCTGAACAGAGACATCTTCTTGCTCATAACTTCTCAGGCGTTTCTGTCCCTGTTGAAATGTTCATTCCTGGTGCTGCAAGCCTCCATTGTTAAACTCCTGTTGCATCCTACGTGGTTGTGCTGGTCTAGGTAATTCCGGAAATTCCATACTGATGTCCGACCTAAACTCTTCCCCTGAAGAAGCAAAAGAAGAAGACAACGGTGCATCAGTGAATCTTACCCTCCTACGTTGTTTCCGCGTATGTTCTGTCCAATTAGGAGGGTAAGAAAATGCAGTCCCTGCTTCATATACATTGATATCATGTATTGATTTTGTTTTCTTTTGTTTTACAAGTTCATTCTCTGGATTATTCAGTCTCTCATTAGTCTTCTCCATGAAAGACTTCATATTTTCTAGACTCACAGATGAACTAATACTATGTGAAAGGGAAACCAGCTCCTGTTTAAGAGACTGATGTTTGAGCTGGTCCCTTTCCAACAGAATGTGAAGCTACTCTATTACACACTTGTGTGCTGCTATGAACCAACGTTCCTTAAATTTCTTATCAGCAGCACAATTCAAGTCAAATGGTGTACTAGGATTCTTTACGACTCTAAGACCTCTAGGTGTAATATTCAAGCTAATATATTTTTGCAAACCTAAAATGTTAACGTGCACCCTTGTCTCTTTCTCAATCAACCTGTCATATTTTTGATACAGTTCTCTGATTTCTGGAGACACACTTTGAAATTTATGTCCCACAGAAACAAAAGGGTCAAGCACTCTTTTATTTCTTTCTTGCAAAAATTTATCAAAAAATTGACAGTCTCTCACTTCAGGTTGACGTGCATCCACAGGAACATGTGCAGAAACATTTACAGCAGGTCTAGAACCTGAAAAAAACTGCTCGATAGTTCTCTATTGAGCAGAATATATCATAGAGCTTTCAGCCCCTACAGTACCTTGTTGCAAAGCTGTGTTCTCCCAAAAAACCCTGGGAATATCCAAATTAGGATCAGTCGACATCCCTGGATAATTACACAAACTCCACTCCACACACCTTCAGACAGAAACAACTCTGATCCAAAACAATACCAAAACAGCAAAATCTTCAAAAGTCAGGAATCGAAAAACAGGAACCAAGGTCAAATCCAAAAGCAAACTCTTTATTCTCCAGCGCCTCGGTGCAACCACCTTTCAAGAGTATGCATTCTCGCTGAAAGAATGGATATATATATATACTCATAGCAATTAATTAAACAATTAATTAAACAATTATGTTCAAAAAAGTTTTAAAGCAAACACCTCCAGTTTATTTTATTATTCAGTCCACAGGGTGTCATTGTACTGTATTTCAAAATAAAAACACTTTCCTTATATTGTAAATTATATTTCAAAGCATTTTCAACATTACAAAGACATTTCACACTTTCTAAAACTGTTCCTGTTAAAAATGAAGCATCACTATTATGATAAACACTAAAATGTGTGGCAATAAATTTATTTTCCCTTTTATGTCTTATGTCTCTAATGTGCTCACCTAACCTAATACGAAACTCTCTTTCTATTACCAAGTTATTGTCTTCTTTATCTAAAAATATTGCTTTTGAATTTTTATTCTTTTGTTCCCTGCGGTTTGCTTCCTCAAGCCACCTGTGTGCCTGAGGAACTCCCAATTGGCATTGCTTTTTTACCTGACCTTTTGCGTCTGTTTTAAGTTGTTTGACAAGTTTGATAAGTGAAGGTTTATCTAATTGCCATCAAATTTGTATTTATTAACCCATTTTGTATAGTACCTAACGTTATCGGCACGTTTTAATTGCATGTATTTTGCATCTTTGGTTAATGGCGGATCTCGGGATCTTTTGTGCACTTATTTCCCATGTTGTCTTAACTTAGTTAGAAATTGTTACGTAACCCTTCTTATCACGTGGTACCACGATTTTCTCTTTTTCACAGTTTATCTAGAATAACTGCCTACCTATCCTGTTTCCCTGATCTATGACAAGACAGCAATCTTTTTTGTCCCTGATTTACATAAAATCTCCCTGACAAAAACAAATACTGTAACAAGTCCCTGATCTGAAACAAAGAAAAGGTAAATTCCTCCTTATCTGAGCCTCATTGATTGATCATCTCACTGGAACCATTGACTCATCCTCCAATTGCAGATCAGAAACAGTGGCTGGCCTCTTTTGAACGACAATTCAGTCGGAGGTCTTTTAGAGCAGAAGAACCGATGTGGCCTCTTCCCCGTGCGGTTTCATGCCACCGGGCCCATCTGACCTGAGCTAGAGCGAGAGTTTTCCGGTCCAAAGGACCAATCTGTCAAAGGAAAAATAAACTTCAAAAATGATCAATACACGGCAGGTTCAGGTTAAGGCACTTTAATCTTGCAGCAAGGAGACAAAAACATGTTAATACAGAGTTTGTCTAACTAAAATCAGGAAGTAAATCCATCTTTATGCACTTTCTAACAAGACATTGCCTACCAAGCTGATGTAACAAATCACAAGTTTTATCATCATCATTTCATAGCAGCTGTTTGTTCATGATTTTCTGCTTGCACTATCAATTTTATGAAAAACTTCCTAAGAAAAACAACGTGGCCTTGGTGACCACCGGTTAGATACAGCTTCCCACTATGTTATGTTACCATTCAAGGTACTATAGCTAATTTGAGCACAAAGCAAGTACAGATTCTTCAAGCAGTCTTTTGTTTTATGTATCTCTTCTTTTCCGCAGCTGTGCATGTTCTCATAACACGAACAGGGCTGATTGCTCATATTCAATCATATTATAGAAAACAGTATTGTTCTATTCATAAACTATTCATACATTTTCCTGACCTAGCAGATAATCACCTGCTTCTCAGTACATTTCCAAAAGGCATAAACATGAATTTTGCTGTGCTAGCAAATACTAGGTCAGGGTGCATCTTGCAGTTTCAGAAAGCATACTGTGGTTTGAAAAATCATCTTATAATTTCATACAGAATTAAGCTGTACATAAAATAGAATGAAATGTGTTAACTCTTTTAGCTTCTAATAAGCACTAAACATACATATTAATACATATTTCTCTAACAGGTTTATATGCTGAACTGCTGTGGTGAGTTTACTACCATGATCCCAGCAGTGGTAAACCTTGCAAACTTGCAGTATACATACGAAATAATGTCAAATCTATAAGATACACATATGCATAAAGCCTAAATAGAGTATAAGTGTTTATTAAATCACTGGAGTTAAAAATGCCTCTCAGGTTGCAAATGTTGATTCTTACTCCTTGTTAAAAGACATTTTTAAGATGTTTTCTTCAGTTTAGACATTACTGAAGCTTGGGGCGGCAACCTATTCCTAACTGCAGTTCCCTCAGTCCCAGACTGTCTGTTAAAATGCATATTAATTGTGAGGATATATATCAAACTGATTTGAAGGAGCACATTTTTAAAAGAGGCACATTGAAGAAGTAGTAGTCATGACACAGATAATTGTTACATTGCAGGCATATGTGCAAGCAGTGGTTATGTGAAGGAATCAACTCTCATTGCAGATGCCAAAATTGACTGATTTCTAATAATTAAATTAGTTAAATAAAAACCATAGACCATTACTAGGTTAATGACCCAGAAGGCCTTTCTAAGCCTAGCCAAGTTTTCCCAAAAGAATAATGGTGTCCTCCATCAAAACAGGACATTGAGGGCAAGGCATTTATAAGCTACCTCTTTCCATAATGGACATGGGTGCCAGACCTGGTGTAAATTTCCTATTCCACATCACTTTTCTAGGTTGAACTTAAATTGGGTAATTGGCAAACTCAGCTTCCATGTATGGGAATCCTGCACCATAGGAGAAGCAAACTTATTCCATAGGAGGGGCCATCTACATATCTGTCTCAGCAGCATGTTCTGTTTAAGTCACAGACAAAATTCAGGTCCCTAGACCTTGTATTTCTGGTACTCTTTGACTTGCATACATGTATGAACTTCATAAGTGTGCAGTTTGCAGATGCTTTGTAAGCCAGACATAGATCACCCTCAACCATCTATTGAAGCCTGAGCAGAGGGAAAGGGTTTTAAGGTGCTCTTCATAAGGCAGGTTTGTTATGCCTTGCATTCTTATTGTAAGAAAGCTTTGAGGTTGCTGCATATGCCTGGTCAGATACATACCTAAGGGAGCATTGTGCTCTATGGCTGGTTTGATAAGGGTGGAGTACAGTAGGATAATGACCATCTGTACCTAGATGCCATGTGTTTACTTATACATTGCGCAACATAAAAGGACTTCCTCAGCACTGTGGCCATGTGGGGTGTATTATCAACATGGTTATTAGCCGGGATGGTTGACTTCCTAAAGTGTACAATTATGCATTTCTTAGCATTGAGTTTAAGACCATGGCTTTGTGGCTTTGACACCATTTGTTAGTCAGAGATGCACCTTCTTGAAGAATGCTAATGTCTGCAGGGGAGTTGATGATAACCCCTAGCTTGCAATAATCTGCAGACTTAGTGAGCCATAAACCTTCAGCATTTGCTTTCATTTCAGAAGAATCAATGTCAAAAAGGAGTCAGCCCAGTACTGAGCCTTGGAGGATTCTAATAGTGACTGGCCTCTCAGTGGAAGTGGCCTCACCTATTTTGACCTCTTGTGTCCTATCAGTGAGCCAGCTGGCAATCCAGAGAGTGATAAAAGGGTATATCTAAGTTAGTGAGCTTGTCTATAATGCCTGAGTTGGGTATTGTATCAAAAGCCTTGGTTAGGTCAAGGTAAGCTGTGTGCACAGTCTTACCTTCATCCAGTGCTTTGGTGAACCCGCCAAAAAGGTCCACCAGATTTAATAGACATGCTATTCCTTTAACAAAGCCAAACTGTGATGGGTCCAGCATTTGCAGGTTACATATGTCCTCATTTATCATGTCTATGATGATTCTTTTCATGGCCTTACATATGAGGCTGGTAAGACTTATGGACCTGTACTTACCCAAGATCAGTGGTTAGACTTTGTTTGTGCAGGGGAATGACTGTAGTCATTTCCAATTCCTTGGGCACAAAACCTGACTGAAGGCACCAGCTGAAAAGTGATTCAAGTGGACAAGAGTAATCATGTTTCATGATATTTATTAAACATCCAAGGATGTTATTTGGGCACATAGATGCAGTGTGTTTGGCCTTGAAAATTGCATTAATGACCTGTTCCCTAGTAATGGTTGGGAAGATTGTGTTATGTGGTATTTCCTTTGCACCATCGAGGTGAGTGAGGGGAGAAATTTGAGCTGAACCTGTCCTCTGGTTCAGTGTAGTTGATGCCATTTCAATACATTTTGCACATTGTTGTGCATTTCCTCTGAGGTTACAGACATAGCTGTAGAAAGCTTTGTGGTTGTTCTTTGCCTGAGAAGCTATTTGTCTTCAAATTTAGCCTTTGAAGTATTAATTAACCCTCTTAGCTGCCTGTTTAAATTAGTCATGGGGCTTTTAGTGTGTATGTCTTTTTTTCCTCACATGCATGAGTTCCAGTGGGTCATACACTTTAACTAGTTTGGATGTGAGATTAGTTTTAATATAGACTGACTCTCCTCCACTTTTAGTTCCCTCCTTGTAGTAGCTGGTCTAAAGATATGAAAGGCATTATAACCTTGCATTGCAGGGCACTGTCAGTGACTTTAAACTACAACTCCATTACTACACAGATGTCTGCACTCTCCAGGGAGACGAAAGCTTGCAGGGAGTGGAGTTTCTTATTAAGAGTTCTAGCACTGTGCAATAGCACCTTCAGATATTCCTTCATGGGTTCAGGTAAGGCAGTAGGTTTATCAGTTTGGCATTGGCTAAAAAAGGCACTACGGGAGTGGAAAAGATCTTTACCAATATCTGAAAGCCTAGAGGGGATAAGTCTAGACCATTCCTGGCAAAGCAGCTTAGTTAATCAACCATGTCCTCCTAGGTCATTAAATATTGTACCCCTTGGATTGTCACCAGAAGCTACAACAATTTTTAAAAGCAATCATTTTCTGCTGGCAACATGGCATCATCCTTGGGGAAGGTAGTATGTTGCTCAGTGCTAGGCTCATACCTGCCTGAGACACATAATCAGTGGGCTTGATCATGTCTCGCTTCATGTAGTCAAGGGAGGTCCATCTCAGGTCATTAGCACCCACATGGGCAGAGTCATACTAGTACCTCTGGTTTAATGACCTGAGTGCTTGGCCTCAGAAAGGGAGCTAACCATGGCTTGCATCTTACTCAGTCTGGTGAGGGGGACATTGGTGTGCCTTACTATAGAATCAACAATGAACAGGAAATTTGGCTGTGTGCTGGTTTTGCTTTAAGGGTTGAGCAGTGGAGGCACTGGATAGAATGTTACTATGTGTAGCTGTAGGTGTTTTTTTAATAGAGTGTTTATATGATGACTGAGGACCCTCCCCCCTTTTTATCGTGCCTTGTAAAGCATCTTAGTGTTTTAGGAAGGTTACCTGTAAGTGCCTAAACATAAGTAGTTTTATGTGTAGGGTCTTTACCCTGTGCAGTAGGTGTGTTACAAGTGTTACTGACAACCTCTATAGGATTAGTTTAGGTTGTATGAGAGAGATTTGCCTCCAGCGTTAAAGTGCATTTACACCTCTCACATACACTAACTGTTTTATTAAGAATAAGTGGTGTGTCACTGTATATGAGGCAAATGCTACAATCCCTCAGAATGCCCTTCTCAACCAAAGTGACCACAGAGACAGTCAGGAAGCACCTATCCAAGGCTACTGATCTACATAGGGAGGACTGAGGAAAATTTAAATACTGAACAGATCAATAAGGCAAGGAACTTCAGTAAACTAGATGCCCCAGTAATTTAAAAGCATCTGTATTACCTGATCGAAGTTTAGGTTAGCGAATACCTAGACATTAACCTAGTAATATCGAAAAATTAAAACAGAGAGCAGCCAATTAAATGCAGGGAATGAATTCCCTCAGCCGCTAAAAAAAAAAAATTTAAACCAAAATAAAATATGCCAACTCCGAGATCACTCTACAGTGAGGAAGGGGCAAAATCCACATAACGGCCAAGGGAATTCTTTCCCTGTGTTAAATCGTCCGTTCGTGGTTTTTTGCTTTCGCTATTACCAGATCAACATTTAGGTATTTACTAACCTAAACGTTTGATCAAGTTATAGGAATTCATTTAAAAGGCATGATGTCTGGGTAAAAAAGAAAAGATTTTGAGCGGACTTTTATGTCAATATATTGCCAGTGTTATAATAAATATTCAGACAAAATTTCAACATTTGCTGTGAACATTTTGATGGCAGCATTTTGTCATTACTTCTTAAAGTATAAATCGGCTGTTACTTAAGTTGTAGCTTTAGTCATACTAGATCTATATGTAACAACTCTACAGCACTGAAGTAAATCTGGCACATCTGCTGTAGGTTAAGTTTATTGTCAAACTTTCAAGTTGTAACTTAAGTTCTTTGTAAAGCAATCTAATACTAATAGGGACACACAGGAATTCGGGATTCCTTAGAAATGCCATCACAGCAGTACTTAACTGTAGTGTGGAAAAAGAGAACACTCTTCTAACATGTTTTGACACCTATTCTTTATGTTAAAAGAACAACAAAGCATTCAGTATGAATGCGCTATTGAAGTTTTTTTGATTTTTATCTTAAGTTCTCACTCAATCAGTATTTTTACCTTTACTGTAACCTCTGGACTGGTTTAATACTCTAAAATGCCCTTAAAAGATATGTTCTTCTTCTTCCTGCCATGTCTCTTTAGCCACATTCATTAGTCATTTATAGTGTCTACCTTACAGGAGGCAAAAGGGGCTAAACCCTGCAGAGGCCTGGAGTAGAAACCAAACAACATGGTAAAAGCTGGATCCAGTTCTTTCCACCTTTCTCTGTGGTATTCCTTAGAGTTTTAATTTACCTCTTTATTGTCTTAATATAAATTTCTTAACCAGAGAAGTCTGTTCGATATACATTTCCCTTTTCAGAGGTGACCCAGGAGCACTGTCCAGTTAGGACTCTATCTCAGAGTCAATCAGTAGGCAAATAAAAGAGCAAAGAATAAAATCCTGATTTTAAAGATCTGCTGAAGTTACTACAAGAGCATTAGTCTTAAGGTGATGGATAGAATTCTTAGCTGCTTCACCTGGTAACAGTGACTGATACTATGGGATGTATACTGGTCTGTGTATATACTGGTCTGTGTATATAATGGTCTGTGTATATACTGGTCTGTCAGTATTTCTTTCTACATAGCAACTCTGAAAAACAAAAACATCACAAGTTCCTTTGCTATGCTTCAGCAGGTTGCCTTTCTTAGAGAAACTGCCTCTGGGAATTTAGTAGCATAATCAAAGACTACTAATATGTACTGGGACCCATTGCTAAATATCACTAAGTGCCAAACAATGTCCAATGTGAAAAGGAACTTTGATTATGGGCATCGGTATAAGGGCGCTCCTGATGAATGAGTTTTTGACTGATATTTAACACTCTGGACAGTCTGCTTTGAAGGTCTTAGATTCTTGTTCAAAACCCAGCCAATAAAACCTTCCTGAGGTGCATATTTGGTTTCATCCACTTGCAAATGGTTGCCTAATACGTGGTCATGTGCTGGCTTCATTACTAAATTCTGAATTGTGCTTGTTCCTGAAGTAAATCATCCATGGAGGCCTTTTGGCAAAGAATGCCAATGCCTGCACCAGGATAAAGCCTTCACCAGAAGACATTAGTGACAACAACCCTGCTCCCGGTGAATAAATAGCAAAATGTTTATACTGATTCATATAAATACCCTAAAATTCCAGGCTATTTCAGGAAAATATAAACAATAAATTGAACACATTACCAAACATTCACAGATTAGCTTTTCAATAACTGAAATGCCTTTGAACTTGTTAAGAAAACACAATGCATTATTTAGCTACTAATGGTCTTTCATACATTTGCAATCCATATGTTAAGAGAGCAATGAATTGCATACATGACCACGTGCACTTTTGGCATATAATAAATGCTTTAATAAATAAGGTAACTGACTCAAGATATGGTCAGTAATGCTGTCAGCATTGCAATGGAATGTCTTTTATGTTTCTTTCACTTAATTCTTTGTAGCATCAAATTTGTAAAAACTTATTGTAAATCTTTGATTACACTTCATGTCCACATGTTGAAAAGTATTCAGGTATTAGCATGTGTTAAAGGGTAATATTCAGGTATTAGCACATGTTAAAAGGTGTTATTCAGGTATTAGCACATGTTAAAAGGTATTATTCAGGTGTTAGCACATGTTAAAAGGTGTTATTCAGGTATTCACACATGTTAAAAGGTATTCAGGTATTAGCATGTTTTAAAAGGTATTATTCAGGTATTTGCACATGTTAAAAGGTATTATTCAGGTATTACCACATGTTAAAAGGTATTATTCAGGTATTAGCATGTGTTAAAAGGTATTATTCAGGTATTAGCACATGTTAAAAGGTATTATTCAGGTGTTAGCATGTGTTAAAAGGTATTATTCAGGTATTAGTACGTGTTAAAAGATGTTATTCAGGTATTAGCACATGTTAAAAGGTATTATTCAGGTATTACCACACGTTAAAAGGTATTATTCAGGTGTTAGCATGTATTAAAAGGTATTATTCAGGTATTAGCACATGTTAAATGGTATTATTCAAGTATTAGCACATGTTAAAAGGTATTGTTCAGGTATTCACACATGTTAAAAGGTATTATTCAGGTGTTAGCATGTGTTAAAAGATGTTATTCAAGTATAAGCACATGTTAAATGGTATTATTCAGGTATTACTACACGTTAAAAGGTATTATTCAGTTATTCACACATGTTAAAAGGTATTATTCAATTGTTAGCATGTGTTAAAAGGTGTTATTCAGGTATAAGCACATGTTAAAAGGTATTTTTCAGGTATTACCACACATTAAAAGGTATTATTCAGGTATTCACACATGTTAAAAGGTATTATTCAGGTATTTAAACATGTTAAAGGGTATTATTCAGGTATTAGCACATGTTAAAAGGTATTATTCAGGTATTCGCACATGTTAAAAGGTATTATTCAGGTATTCGCACATGTTAAAAGGTATTATTCAGGTATTAGCACATGTTAAAAGGTATTATTCAGGTATTAGCACATGTTAAAAGGTATTATTCAGGTATTCACACATGTTAAAAGGTATTATTCAGGTATTCACACATGTTAAAAGGTATTATTCAGGTATTCGCACATGTTAAAAGGTATTATTCAGGTATTAGCACATGTTAAAAGGTATTATTCAGGTATTCACACATGTTAAAGGTATTATTCAGGTATTCACACATGTTAAAAGGTATTATTCAGGTATTCGCACATGTTAAAGGTATTATTCAGGTATTAGCACATGTTAAAAGGTATTATTCAGGTATTAGCACATGTTAAAAGGTATTATTCAGGTATTAGCACATGTTAAAAGGTATTATTCAGGTATTCACACATGTTAAAAGGTATTATTCAGGTATTCGCACATGTTAAAAGGTATTATTCAGGTATTTGCACATGTTAAAAGGTATTATTCAGGTATTAGCACATGTTAAAAGGTATTATTCAGGTATTCGCACATGTTAAAAGGTATTATTCAGGTATTCGCACATGTTAAAAGGTATTATTCAGGTATTCGCACATGTTAAAAGGTATTATTCAGGTGTTAGCATGTATTAAAAGGTATTATTCAGGTATTAGCACATGTTAAATGGTATTATTCAAGTATTAGCACATGTTAAAAGGTATTATTCAGATATTCACACATGTTAAAAGGTATTATTCAGGTGTTAGCATGTGTTAAAAGATGTTATTCAAGTATAAGCACATGTTAAATGGTATTATTCAGGTATTCCTACACGTTAAAAGGTATTATTCAGTTATTCACACATGTTAAAAGGTATTATTCAATTGTTAGCATGTGTTAAAAGGTGTTATTCAGGTATAAGCACATGTTAAAAGGTATTTTTCAGATATTACCACACATTAAAAGGTATTATTCAGGTATTCGCACATGTTAAAAGGTATTATTCAGGTATTCAAACATGTTAAAAGGTATTATTCAGGTATTAGCACATGTTAAAAGGTATTATTCAGGTATTCACACATGTTAAAAGGTATTATTCAGGTATTAGCACATGTTAAAAGGTATTATTCAGGTATTAGCACATGTTAAAAGGTATTATTCAGGTATTAGCACATGTTAAAAGGTATTATTCAGGTATTCGCACATGTTAAAAGGTATTATTCAGGTATTCGCACATGTTAAAAGGTATTATTCAGGTATTAGCACATGTTAAAAGGTATTATTCAGGTATTCACACATGTTAAAAGGTATTATTCAGGTATTAGCACATGTTAAAAGGTATTATTCAGGTATTAGCACATGTTAAAAGGTATTATTCAGGTATTAGCACATGTTAAAAGGTATTATTCAGGTATTTGCACATGTTAAAAGGTATTATTCAGGTATTCGCACATGTTAAAAGGTATTATTCAGGTATTAGCACATGTTAAAAGGTATTATTCAGGTATTCACACATGTTAAAAGGTATTATTCAGGTATTCGCACATGTTAAAAGGTATTATTCAGGTATTCGCACATGTTAAAAGGTATTATTCAGGTATTTGCACATGTTAAAAGGTATTATTCAGGTATTCACACATGTTAAAAGGTATTATTCAGGTATTAGCACATGTTAAAAGGTATTATTCAGGTATTAGCACATGTTAAAAGGTATTATTCAGGTATTCGCACATGTTAAAAGGTATTATTCAGGTATTAGCACATGTTAAAAGGTATTATTCAGGTATTCGCACATGTTAAAAGGTATTATTCAGGTATTAGCACATGTTAAAAGGTATTATTCAGGTATTCACACATGTTAAAAGGTATTATTATTACATAGTTCATATTCTGCTTTCATTTACCCCCTTTTGCTCTTAAGTACAAACTTCCATCACATTTTAACTTGTGTACTGCAGAGTGAAGGCTGCAGAGTTGCAATATTAACAATCACTTATGTAAATAGGCATGCCATATCCAGCTCAGAACATATTCTTAGATTCATCAACTTTGAGAAAGGAGTTCTTCATATTAATGCTCTCTGTAAATAAGGTTCAGGACAACTTTTTATTTATAACCCCCTGTTTTGCAGTTATACTTCCATGAGTGCGATGAGTGGGATTTGTAGAGTAGTTCTATGTGCTGTCAAAGTTGACACTATTCTAGTTTTAACTTGAGCATTTACTATTAACTCTGAGAATAAATTACAAAAAAATCTTACTGCAATGAAATTATCTTCTATTTACAACATTGCTGTTAATAACACAAATTAATAATAAAGTGAAATAATAAAAAAAGATGATGCACATCTCTTTTGCACTTGTTTCAGACATAGTCTCTGGATCTCCTGATGTGGGCTCCATATATATATGTATATATAAATATACATATATGCATACATACATATACTGTACATATATATAAATATGTATATATATATATATATATATATATATATATATATATATAGATTTACTATCAAAAAGTTGAAAGTAAAAAAAGTCTACTTAATTTATCGAACTGACATTCCAAATTTGGCAATGTTGCTTAAATGGATTGTCAAACACCATCACTACCATGTCCGCATTCTACCAAATTTGGAATGTCAGTAGGTGATGTTAGACCCTCAAGCAGTTGTGCTGAAACTGCTGCACGAATTGTATGCCTACAGCTCAAGTGTTTACAGTTTTGCAGGGGCCAACTCCCCCTACAAATTATATATTCCATCTCTAAGATGTCACTACAGTAAGGAAAAGAGGAAATTTCCCGATCCCCACTGTAGTGCTATCTATTATTAGAAAGTCGAATGCACATTTGTGAATGCACACTACCATTCGCTAATGTGGATTCAAATATTTTCAGAATGGCATTATGGAAAATGGAAAAGGCACATTCGACAATTCTAGTTTCACATAACTACTGCTCCACATTTTGATAGTAAACCATATATACATGTATGTATATATATATATATATATATATATATATATATATATATATATATATATATGTGTGTGTGTGTGTGTGTATGTGTGTGTTCTGCCATTTTTTATTTCTCCAAGTCTTTTGGGTTTCTAATACCATGACGGGAATGGACCCCATTCCTAAGTCAAAGTACGATTAAAGTTCATGAAATTTGTATTGTTTCACTCTTTGATGTCAGCCAAAAGTGCTCTTCGCAGCACCTGCAATGTGCCCAGTAATGACTCCTTTTGTAATCCGTATGGTATTACATGAATTGGTAACATATCTAAATCCGATTGTAAATTCTTTTTTATAAGATCCATTGCTCCTACTACTATTGGAACTGTCTGGGTATCTTTCTTCCACATGACTCTCGTTTCTGCCTGCAGATCCAGCTATTTTATGAATTTGTGTCTCTCTGTACACAAGACACTGTAGTCAATGGGTGTGACGATTTCAATGACTGTGTGTGTGTGTGTGTGTGTGTGTGTGTGTGTGTGTGTGTGTGTGTGTGTGTGTGTGTGTGTGTGTGTGTATGTGTGTGTGTTTGTGTGTGTATACTGATATTGATTATTGGATGGGAGATAGCAAATTCACCCCCGGGATCACGTCAGTCACCCTGCTAGACAGGGGTCCAGGGAAGTAAATACTGTGGGAAAAAATAGCCAGCAGGGAATTGTTATGACTAGGCTTGTATACGCCCTAGGGCTGATAGCCTAGTACCAACATAGGAACCTTTGAACCTATATATATATATATATATATATATATATATATATATATATATATATATATATATATATATATATATATATATATATATATATATATATATATATATATATATATATATATATGTATAGTCAGATAGACAGATGCATGTGTATATATATATATATATATATATATATATATATATATATATATCTAGAGAGAGAGAGAGAGGGACCAAATATGGTTGAATCCACTTTTGGTAACACCTGTTTAGTCGAAATAATTTGGTCAGCTAATCAGATGTTCAACAGGTGCGTGAGATCACATAATTCTCAGGGTTGAGGGTCATACCCTTTCACTGATATTTTGCCATTTCTGAGTTATTATGTAGCAGGAGATGTGGGGGGGACAACAGACTTTCATATGATGGGAGAGTCAAGGTTTTTGTCCCCCTGTAAAAAATTTTTTGAAGTTTTGTTTATTTTAATTTGCATGGACCAAGGTTAGTGCTTTATGCATGAATAGAAATGTGTTGACATTTATATTTTCAACATCTTTTGCTCAACATTTGTCAAGTCATTCTTTGATTGTGTTGATACATTTAAGTAAATACACACACACATATATATATATATATATATATATATATATATATATATATATATATATTTATATACATATTAAAGTGAGCTAAACCTCGACACTACAATAAATAGAGCATGCTGGAGGGACAGATTCCTGTCACTGAGACACCTCACGCTTTGGAACAAAATCCCTAATTACATTAGACAGAGCACCTCAATATTACTCTTCAAGAAGAACCTTGATGAGTGGATGTGAAATAGAAAGTACACCCCGAGCATCATGTTTATGGCTCTGCTTGACAGAGGCGCAGCTAACTAATTTATGGGGTGACGAAAGCCGACACTTACGGGCTAGGCTTATAAATGCCCTCGGGCAGATAGCCTAGTATCTACCTATGAACCTATGAACCTATATCTATAGGTGTGTGTATGCTGAAAGTTTGGAATATCAAATGTTTTTATACTGGTAAAAGCAATCAAATAAATGATTGCAGTGTGCTTGCATTGCATTATGTGGGATCATGGTGCTACAGGCATTGAGAATCTGCTATGTTGTGATCTCGGAGTTGGTATATATAAGTAAAAAGAGGCTGTGTGTGGACATCCATGGGAAAAAAATAAATAAATAAATACTTTTTTTTTAGTTATTTGAGTTTCAATCATTTTAGATCAATATTTTATGTTTGATAATGCCTGTGCTAAGTTATGTGCATGTCTCTGCTTACATAAGTGGTGGTTAATATTGCATCATGGTAGATTTTACTGAGGCCTGGAGAGAAAAAAGTAACCTAGTTAGGCGATAATTGCAATTGTGTTTACACATCAGTGATGTTTACATAGTCAAAATCTTGATGCCTTTCTGTTTACAGATAATTTTCAATTATATATATATATATATATATATATATATATATATATATATATATATATATATATATATATATATATATATATACATACATTGGAGAGTCTATCAGATCCAGAAAAACTGCTTTTTAATGTGTCTTAAGATAATTGGCATGGTTTTGATTGGTGATTTCTCAACTTTTTTACCTTTTGAATTAACTCACTTGTGCAATTAAACAATCCAAGATTTTTCATAATGAATCCTTGCATACCACTCTAATATCCGTAGCCAAGTCTTGGTGTCTAACACTGACTCTGATATCACTAAATAATTTTGAAAATCATTTTGGAAACTAATTTTTCAGTGTGGTCAAACTATAGTATAAATTATCAGAGGTTAAAATACAAATAATATATAAAGCTACTTTCAAAAGGGCAGTAAGAAATCACATCATCTTAAGCAGTGCATGCAATTGTAGTCATTTTATTATCTAATATGATGAAAATATTTTCCTCATAGGTTCTTAGGTGTGTACTAGGCTAATGGTTCTCTTGATTGTGGTAATGAGGTTGAGGTCTCTGGAGCGTGTAGTGTGGAGGGATTGGGATTTCTTTTGATGTAGCATTTCTAACAGAGCTGGGTCAGACATGACGTTGTAAGTCAAGCAGAGATCACCTCTTAGTAGACGATATGAGACAGAGAATAGCTGGAGTTTTTTGAGTCTGTCTGTGTAGAACATGTGTTTAAGGCCTAGGATCCTCTTCGTGAGCTACTTTTGTGGCCTGTCCAGCTTGTTTCATGAGAAGAAAGCTTTGCGCATAGTACAACTACTGAGAGACACAACCAATTCTGGCCCAAAGTCATTGTAGTTTAAAATGCATTCGGAATGTTTGAATTATGCAATGTCTAAAGGTATGCTATGCATAATGTACTTAATGTCGCCTTAGATATTTTTTTTGCATGTATCAACATGCTAACTATGTAAACGTCATTGATGTGTTAACATAATTGCAATTATTGCCCAGCTATAGGTTACTTTTTTCTCTCTAGGCTTCACTAAAATCTACCATGATATACATCGCTGGTTAGTAAATGCAATCAGAAAATAAACACCACCAATAAATTACTGAATAACAAGGTTTTAAGTTCTCAAAGAAATGTGCTAAATTAGTGAACAAAACAGTGTTACATGTGTGAAAATCAGAACTTTTCTTTAGGGTGAAAAGCAACAAAAACATGCACTTGACTTGCATAATTAGCAAAGAAAAGCTAAAATGTACAGTGCAATGCAAGCAGCTACAGAGGGCAGACTCACCGTCCATACACTGACCAATGAAAGTAATCATTAGTGGCAACCAGTAGATAAAACATTATGTTATTTTGAAGGGAGGCTGTTACAGTCCTGCATCATTACATTTAAAAAGGGTGTTATTTTTAGAACTAACATGTTCATTGTCTGGTGTGCGAAAACAGGAGCATGGCTTTACTCATGTGCTGAAATTATTTTCTTTGGCTTTTTTTCCAGCTAAAATGCCATTAGCACTATGAGATAGATGAAATGACATCATACTTTAGTAGTGGTGGGTAAGGATTAAATATTAGACATAGTGAAATACCAAACAACCTTTAGGGGTTCCCCCTACTTGTTTCAGTCTGGGTTAAGCGTCAAGGAAGCTGTCCACATGTGCATCCAAGAAGCACTTCTCTTATCAGAAGGCTTCCTTCCAAGAATAAGAACTTCTTAGCATTCCTTTGTGAATTACACAGAAATAAACATGGACATGTGTCAAAATATGTATTGTGTTTTTAGTGTTCTGTTAACAGTTAAAGAGCAGCAGATAACATATTAATTGCTTAGTAATTAAATAAATGAGAGTTTTAAATGGTTTCATGGATTTCCTCTGCTATGTTACTTTTCTTGGAAGTTCATGATGACAAATAGCAGTGTGTTTAACATAATTTCAGCATCATTTTACTTTTTATACTTACAGTACATTTATTTTATTTATTGACATTTTTCGGTAGGTACTCATTTTCAGTGGTGGCCCTGTAAGGAAACTTCTAAAGTAATACAAAAGCATTTTAAGAAGAATAATTTTGCAATCTTCAAAAATAATAAAATATTGTTGTCTTTCGGCTTTTCCCGGTTAGGGGTCGCCACAGCGGAACTCTGGTCCACTAATGATTGGCAGTAGATTTTCACGAACGCCGAGGTGCCAGCTCGACGTTCAACCTTCAACGAAGGCACGCCCATTTACGCATGTCTTTCGAATGCCCACTCAACTGCGGGGAGGACATGCAGACTCCACACAGAAGGCACTCCCCGCACTACAGCTGAGAATCGAACGATAATAATAAAAAACAATAAAAATTTGCAGTTTAAACAATTATACCAAATTACACATAATGTGAAAACAATGGTTAAGAAGCTATACGAGTTATATGATAGTGATTTAATATTTAGAGAAATGTATCAGGTTTATAGAAATTAAAAGTAAGTTAGTATAATGGGAACAGGAAATGCAATATGAAATGGGAGAAAAAAAATCACATTGCATATTTTGTTATACCTCCACGACACTGTAGTGCCTAAATAAAGCAGTTGCTGAAGAATTATGCTTCAGGAATGTAGTTTGTAAGTTGTCTAAATTCAAAAAGACAGTGCGAAATCTTGAAGCCTTTATGTTTACAGATCATTGTCATTTGTATCTACTGGCAGTTGTAATAAGATGGTACTTAGCATCACTTGTACTTAAGTCATTGTATGATAGATCGTGATTAAATGTATAGAGGATTAGATGATGAAATGACTCAAAGTATTGTTCATTAAATTCTTTTAATGGGATAAAAATCATAGTCTTAGAAATCTGCATAAGCGAGTTAGAAATAATCCAGTTTTAAAATACAGCCAGATAGATTGAACAAGCTTATGCAGCTGGTAGGATTAGACTCCCCCGCATATCATTCCCATAATCACTGTCAATGTCCCC
Source organism: Protopterus annectens (assembly GCF_019279795.1). Taxonomy (NCBI): domain Eukaryota; kingdom Metazoa; phylum Chordata; order Ceratodontiformes; family Protopteridae; genus Protopterus; species Protopterus annectens. Next base: position 517,200,375 of record NC_056742.1, on the reverse strand, counting down.
ATCTTAATGAGTTCAGGTGGCGGGTAGCATGTGTCAGTACTGGATGTGCCTGCCCCCCCATTTCTGCACTGAAAATGAAATGACCTTTATTTGAGGCTATTAAGATGGCTATGAGGTTAAGTCAGCACTGTGCATAACTGTCATAATGTGCGATTATTGTTCTCTATTCCGGAAGCATCTCAAAAGACTGAAGGCTGAACCAGCAGTGTCTATGACCCACCCACGATACTGCATCCTACGTGTTTCCCCTATTCAAACAATTACCTAGGTCATTAGAAGAGTGAGTCAACACTGCTTGTGACTCCCCTAGTGCATTGGCAGTAATCCCACTATTCAAGAATAATAAAGGTGTCTGTTAAGGTGAGTCAGCATGCCCTTTGCCCCCACCCCACCAAATACTGTGCTGGTAGTGACCACCTGTTACAAAAATGACTAGTTGGGTTATCACCAATGACTGTGACCCTCGTATTGTGTGCCCTCATTTAAGAAGAATTTTAGGATGCTATAAGGAGAAAGAAACTATTGTGATAGTAAACTATGTATTGATTGTGACCCCATCTGGAAACAAGCTCAGGTGACTGGTGGGGTCACTTATGTAGGAAAGGATAATGTAGCCTCTAAGCTGCTATTCTTAGCCAATGAAGAGATACTTATGTTAGCATAAGGTTGCAGCAGGTGACAGAGGCACTGGGAGACTGTAGGTATTAGTAATAATATTTGTCCTGGGGGCTTGCAAATGAAGGTTATGGACCACAGAAGGACCCATAAGTTTATCTGTCACATCCCATTGCACATTGTATCTGCACAGCAAGTGTTACTAACCAGCCGTGTTCAATCTGAAGATGACTGCTTGCCCTAACAGCCACCTTTGCCCCATGTTCACCCCCGTCATGCAATGGTTATATCCTCCAGGAAAGCCATAGTCATGCCTACTGAAGTGTCATAATGCGAATGTAACTAAATGAGAAGTGAAGGGTCTGGAAAACAGCAGTAGTGTAAGAAGCCATTAAATCCAAGGACAAATGGATCCAATGGGAGAAATTTAAGAAAAATACATAATAAAGGAAAAAATTTAGTTTGAGCAAGCAGTGAAGAATATTGGTATAATATATGAACATTTACTGCATTTGAATAGAGAGCATGTGTGAGCTTTAGTCAAACCACATAACTCTTTGCAAGGGTAACTGATACTATAGCCAAGAAATTCAAATTTCCCAGAGATGGCTGCTGAGATGAAAAATGACATACAAGGCATTCTCCATCCCTGTAATGATAGATTTACTGCATATCAGCAAATCAAATGGCATCAGAAATACTGGGTGCAGGGGTCTAAACCTCTTCTGCAACATCAACAGAATGGTTTGAAGGGACAGGTGTATCTCACAGAGGATACTGCTGCTCCGGAACAGACTCCTCATTCATGTAAAACAAAGCTCATCCCTGTCCATATTCAAGAGTAATGTGGATCTCTGAAGGGGAAACAGAATATTTACCCTGAACTGCTCCCTTTACTACTAATGGACAAAGTCAGCTACTAAATACTTTATCCCATGCATGGGTCCCCTCCCTCAATTTATCTATGGTATAATTCCAGGTATTCTCACAAGGGGTAATATATATAATTAATGATCATGTGATGGGTAAGGCCAATCTAACACCAAATGGGATAGTTAATTCCACATCCAAAAGGGAAATTTGCTTAAAATGGCCCATGGGGCAGCTAGCCTGGCACTTACCTATGAACCAAGATCAATCAGCTAGCCTGGCACTTACCTATGAACCAAGGTCAATGTATTCAAAAGTGTCTGTCAGCTGTCAGGCCTTAACTGAGGAAAGAGTTCATGCAAAACCTGGAGCCATGCAGGTGGTGACTGTGGCAACATTAATCAAATTAGGAATAGACAAAGTGGTGAAAAAACACTGAAACAAAATAGAACAATGAAACCAGAAGTGCTGAGGCTGGGGAGACAAACAATTGAAATTTAAAGCAGTTCTGCCCAGTATGCTGGGGTGGAAAAGAAAAATTTGCGGCATGAAACAGAGATAGAAGTGTGAAGTGATTAGTTTGCATAACCTCTGTGTAAAATGTATTCAGAGATCATGCTGGAGAAGAAATGAGACAATACTGTGACAGCCATGTCAGAACAACTGATACAGTAAGCCAGAAAATCAAATCTCACAGAAGAGAGAAACGGGGAAAAATAACAAACCCTTTGCTTGGCAGTCAAAAATCCCAGTGAGGAATTTTGATCATGAAGGAGTCCTGAAACTTGGTGTCACAACCTGAAAAGCTGCAGAGGAGGTTTGAACCCATGAAGGAGTCTTGAAGCTACCTGTTGCAACCTGAAAAGCTGCAGAGGAGGTTTGAATCTAGTTTTTATGCTCTGAAATACCAGCTACAAAGTTCAGCAGTGAATCATTTATGTCAAGTGCAGCGTTAGTGACTCAGCGAGTGAAAACTCACCTTTGGTGCCATAAAACTAGAAAGCTGTGAGTTCTATTTGTACTCCAGATGACTGGATTGCTGACACTCAATGCACTATTAGGGTGCGCTAACACCCCCAATGGTGTTGTCCGTCAGATGAGACATTAAACCAAAGTCCTACTTGCTTGAGTTGGTGGTAGCTTAGGTAGATGTAAAAGATCCCATGGCACCTATTAAAAAGAGTACGGGAAGTTCTGTGATGCCTTGGCCAAGTTTTCCCAAGTACTACAAACAGCACCTCAGTTCTCCCCTGAAAAGAGACTATTAGTGTGGTGGGACTAACTTTGTCAATGAAGGATAAATAAATTTAAAAAATGTAATGAAATGCAAGTGTATCCACCATGTGATTCCTTAAACCTCTTATATTAGAGGCAACATGAGCTATATGCAAATAACCCCTTAAGGACATCAGGTGCTTCAGCTATATGGCAATTCTGAAGGTCCATGACATTTTTTTTTCTTTTTAAGTCTGTTTATGCACAAATTCAGACCTATAAAGCCAAACCCCACTAGCTTTGGGCATGCATGTTTCAGCCTACTTATGGGATCAGCAGCACAGCATAAGCGGAATGCTTTCTGTAAAATCTGTTACAATCAGCTAGAGCGCATAACCCAGGGGTGACAGCTGCAAACCATCTTCCTCTTAGCCCACCCCACCCTTTTCATCCATTTCACTGTTGATACATTCTGCTTAACTTATCTGTTTTGCTATGTTAAGGTACTGAGCCCCTCTCAATAGAGTGATAGCCTTCAGTCCCTCCATCTCAATACTTACTCTTCTCTAATTAAACACTGAACAAAAGTGCAAAGTTTCAAGCTACTTTTATCTTTAGGTACATAGTGTGCAGCAAACAAAGAGCAAAGGGGAATACAAATGGAAAAAAAGAATAACATCCACCATTGCAGACTTGTAAGCAGCATACAACTTCTACCTGTGGTGTACTCTTACTGATTGTTTTTTTAGAGAAACTTTCCAATCCTCATACAGGATGTAAGCCCACTCCGTTTGCCCTGTCTGCACTTGGGCTCATGCTGCTCTCCTACCCTACCCCCATTCCCAACCACTCCGACTTTCAGTTAACTTATATTCTCTACCCAAATACAAAACTCAACCCATCTCATCCAATTACCCTATCCCTGCTCCCTCACCTCACACAGCCCCACCCTTTTCTCTTTACACTAAGTCTAATCAGATTACTGCTATTTCTTGCAACTCTAACTTATACCACGGCTATAATCTATCTTCTATCCCCTTTACTTTACTTCATCATTTCACTCACCTCCTACCAATCACAACTCCACCACTTCCAACCTCCAACTACTATTACACTCTCCATTCAACAAAAATAATCATTTTACATATGCTCTGTCTCACTATCTCTATTCAACATCTCCCCTACCATACTTTACAAACACAAAATCTTAGCACACACTCCCTTACCACCTAAGCTAAAGCTAAAATACTTAAGTCACAACCACTCCCAGTACTACTCCAAACCTCCCCTGCTCCCAAGCACACTTTTAACTGATGGGGATATCTACTCCAATCCAGCTCCTGCTTCTTTTACAACTTCCTCCACCATCTCAACAGCCACTAGTCTCAACAGTCTCCCTCCCCCAATCCAAAAATCTTAGTATATACTCAATTAACATACAGAGCCTCCCAAATAAAACCACAGAACTACACTCCAGGATTACCCTCCATTCCCCACCCTATCTGAAACATAGTTAAAGCCCCAAATCTCAAACTCTGAAATCCTTCCCCCCATTACAATATCTAACGGCAAGACAGAATGGTCACGAAAAGTGGTAGAGTCACCATTATGTACTCCGTATACCTCAGTCTATCCCCATAGCCATAACCCATCCAAATTTCCACCCTGCCCTACTTATCCTAAACTGTCACCTTAACCCACAAAAGAAATTTGCCTTAGCTGCTATCTATATCCCAGCAAGTAATAACGTTCCCATCCTGGAATACATACTCTCATGGCTATCGGTCAGTTTTGGCCATGAAAAATTCTGTTAGGAGACGTTAACATTGACTGGCTAAAACTATCTACAACAGCCCATCTCTCACCATCAACCTACATGGCTTTCATCAGCTACTTACTGCACCTACTAGATTCAATAAAAACAATAATAGTAGCTCCACTCTTGACTGGATCCTAACAACTGACCCCAACCTGTATCAAAACCCTACTACCCTACCAGACTCCCTTAGTGACCACCTTCCTATCCAAGTTCTTAGGCACACTGTTCAGATACTTAAATACCATCTCTATAAAGATTGTTGCATTCTCTCCACTTTTAACAGTGAGACCTTTACTCACATGCTTAACTCTAAAGACTGGTCAATTCTGAAGCACATCCCTCTGAATGATGCTGTCCTTCATTTCAGTCACACTTTTCTCTCCATCCTTGATTCCCTGGCACCTCTCAGAAAAGTAAGAATCAAAACAACCCACACCTCTTGAATCTCAAAAGATAAACTCACTCTTATGAAAAAAGAGACAGCACCTGCAGACAATGGAATAAAACAAAAATCACCTTCTCTTCTCCAGAGCTATAAACAGCTACGTAATCGGGCTAAAAAACACATGAATAGAGATAAGAAAAAATTCTACTGCAATGCCCAACTCACTCATAAGTCTAACCCCCAAAAATTCTGGCACTCTATTAATAAGATCCTGCACCCAGGCAACCCTTCTACCCCAACCCCTACCCCGACAACCCCCCCCCCTTGAAACTGCCACTCTTCTAAATTCATAACTCATTGAATCTATTTACAAACTCACCCACAATGGTCAGAACAATAAGCACACACCCCCACTCCTCATTTCACCAATACTCCTTCAGCTTAAGCTGAAGCCATGCTCCCCCTTTTCTGACAATCTTTCTCCCTCTATCTTAAATGAGCCGTTCATCCAATTGCCTTCCCCGTCTCTATCCTGATCAATAGATGTACTCAAGAATCCACCATCCCAGATATATGGAAATCATTCTTTATCACTCCATTACACAAGGGAGGCAACAACAGTGAACCATCCAACTACAGACCTATTGCTATCCTCTCACTGCTATCAAAACTCCTTGAAAAATCCATTCACGGACACCTTATTAAGTACCTTGTATAGAATAACCTCCTAACCCCTATGCAACATGACTTCAGACTCCATCATAATACATCTACTGCCCTACTGTCCTTTACTCAAACCATTGCTGAAGCCATGGACAAAAATGTACTGGTTTCTTGCCTCTTTCTTGACATTTCTAAAGCATTTGATACCGTAGCACACTCCAAACTTCTTGATAAACTATCACAACTCAACTTATCTCCCTCTATTATTAAATGGTTCACTAGCTACCTCACTAATAGACAACAATTAGTAAGATGGCAGGCTACCTACTCCCCTTACTTACCAATCCAAACTGGGGTGCCTCAAGGCTCAATTCTTGGCACTCTACTCTTTAATATTTTCACAAACCAACTGCATGCTTCCTGTACAGCAGTCTCCCTGACACAATATGTGGACAACTCTATCCTTATTACTTTTTCTGACAGTTTCTCTAACCTCCTCTCTACTACTCAACATAGCTTTCTATCTGCAGAAAAATGGTAAACTGACAACCAACTAATTCTAAATCTCCAAAAAGCAAAGCTGCTACTCTTTTTTCCAAAAACCCTCTCTAACCTCAAAACAACCTTTGCCATTTCTTTTTTCAACAATACCATCATACAACCTGACCCACATACTAAACTTCTTGGTGTTATCATTGTGACCAATTAAAATGTGATACCCATATTCAGTACTGTATCAAAAAGACCAATCAAAAACTCAGCCTACTCTACAGACATAAAATACTTAGTCGCTAACTCTAGGCAGAAACTAGCTCAGGCCTTCCTACTTCCATGTCTACTTTATGCCTCCCCATGTTTTCACATCTACAATCTACCCTTTTGGCTAAACTCTGTCAATCATACTATAGTGTTGCAAGATTTGTTAGTAACCAGCCCTACAGATCTCATCACTGCCATGCACTAAAGCAACTCCAGTGGCTTGACTTCCCCAACACCTGCTTCACTCCCAGCTGCAAATGACTCATACTCTACTCTTAAAACCCCTATCCTGTCGTGCTCTATCCTCACTAATATCACATTATACCCCTCTCAGAACTCTCGGCAGCTCTGACCAGTTCCTTCTAGACACCTATAAACCAAACAAAAACATTGGTAAACTTCTTTACAAATATAGTATTTCTCATGCATGGAACAAACTCCCACTTAACATCCAAATAATTTCTAACATAAATCTCTAAGTCCGAACTTAAAACTTTTCTCCTAAATGCCAACACCTGTCACTGCAGTGATACCACACAAATCCCACCTTTCCATCTTACTACCTCTCACACTTTTAACACCCACCTATTGCAAGTGTCCTATCTCATTTGCATCTCTTTCTCTTTTTGTTGATTAAAAAAAAACTTTCTAACTTTTGTACTGCATGTTATGTACATTATTGTAATGTTTATGTAAATTTCATTTTCAGCCCTTTTGTAAATTTCTAATGTTCTCATGTAAAGCACATTATTGTAATGTTCGCATAAAACTTTATTGTCAGATGTTTTTCTTTTTTGTAACTTTGTAATAAATGTCTGGAGCTTTTCTCCTCGAGTCTCCACTGAAAATGGGTCACTGGGTCAGTTGGACTAATGTGGTTAAGAAATGACAAATAAATAAAATAAAATAAATATGTGTCCACACTATTGGGACCACTGCATATTTCTCTTACATAAAGATCATTGAAGACGATGTAACTTCGGTTATGGTTTGAACAGAATATTGATTTTAGTGACAGCTACATGATATGTTTTATGAAACCATAAAGCAACATCAAGAATATGGTTGAGCGAAACTTGGATGGCTATGACTGCATTTTAGAATGATGGCAAAGAGAGGTGGTAGTTAAAGGCATTAGTAACGTCCTGTATTGGCAACTCATATTAATGCAATAGGGCAATATAGCCATGAGTTAGCAATATTTCAACAGATGCATTTCTCTTGTGTAAATGGAATACACATTAGATCTTCAGTTTAAAATATGATACCAGTGCACTAAAATCATTACTGGTAAACACTCAGTGCATTACTTCACAAACACACACATGTACACACCATAAAGACAATCATTGTTGTGGTACACAAAATACCTAACCCACATAGTTATTAACTTTTAACTGCAAAGTCAGATACACCTGCAACAACATTATGTTTGATAGATACTGACTTGGACTCACCAGAAAAATAGAAAATAGAATGTGTAATGTCAACAATCACTAATGTTTGTATGTTTAATGACTGCAGTTTCACTTTCAGTTTTGTGTTCCTGGTCTACGGATGTCTTGCTTGAAAAAAATGTGTTATTTATTTATTTGTTTATTTGTTAGTATTATATAAGCTTGTAGCTATAGAATCCGTCACATGGTTATTATATCATTAAAACAAACTATGGCTATTCATACTCAAACCCGATCTTTTGCTGCAACAATGTATCTTGAACAACCTGTAATACACCCTGCAGAAGACACATTTCAATGTGAAGTATACGGTCCAAACACAGTATAGGATAGTGTACCTACAGTGCAGAGTATTGTGATATTCCATTCCTGGCATTCTGTACTGAAGCTGTGTAAATGATCTGTAACAGGACATGGCCTGCCATGTAAAATAATCACTCAGGGGAAGTATTTGTATTGAATACAGAGGCTCCATACCTTTCAACTGTCCAGATTTTCACAGAATGTCCATATTTTTGGCTCATATTTTTGATCTGTTCCTCATAAAATTTGTGGTTTTATGGCAAATCACAGGGATGCGCTATGGACTGAAGTCTCTAAATAATGACATACATTTGAGTTTCAGACTTCAGGAAATGTATGTTAAAACAAACCCTGTTACTCTAGCAAACTTTTCACCTTTAATGATCGAACTATTAAAACATTGAATGTTCCAAAAAAATAATAAAAAAAAAAAAACTAAAGGGTGTAGGCAGGGGGCAAGCCCCCCCTGCACCCCCCACACCCCCCGCTACTTAAATATACCAACTCTGAGACCACACTACATTGAAGTAAATGGAAGTCTCCCCTTACCGAGATTTCCATTTACACATTTGATATTCTGAACGTTCGCTATTGTTGTGTCGACACTATCAGATTCGATAGTGTCGGCTTTAGACAATATAATATAGACCCGTATGTAGTGTGTGCATAAGCAGAACAAGTAGCACACATGCATCTGGTGTAAAAACTTGACTGGTGTTCCGCACCACCAGAAAGTCATGTGTATGCCACAGAAAGAATACCTAGGTGTGACCAATAAGCTGTGTGACAGTGCACTGTGACAATGGTGGTGCACTTCAGTTACACATCACTGGAAGATGTGTAGGAAGGTACATGAAGAAAGTGCTTTGTACTCAGTTATTGGTGTGATGAAGGCTGAGAATCATGAAGGTATTATGGCCTCTAATGAGGATGTTCTTCACATACCCAGTAAGTGTATTACATTCAAGGGAGTAGTTAGCACTGTGACCACATGCTGATGGATGTACCATTTACCATCTACCCCAGCACATGGGTCACATACCTATTGGTCTGATTATAGGGTGATGTGTTTGTTTCCTGAATTAACAAATCCCACCATGTGTCTTGTCAATGCAGGTGTTGTCATGTCTATGGCAGCAGTTTTTGTTATGTGTCACTACTGTCTATATTATAGTAATGTCACAGTTGGAGTCAATGATTGCCCACAATCTGTAGCCCTTCAGGCAGCTGTTGGGACACAGGATGTATATGTTATGTGTGATGTCCATCAATTAACTAATGGACAGGAAAGGGCCTAGCAGATAGTCCTGATGTACGGACCTCATCACTAGACCTGAGTATAGGTCATGTCACTCATTTCAACATAGTGAGATGCCACATATGTGATACACTGGTCAATTCATTTGGTGATGTATCTATTTATGGCCACATATGACAGTGCTGAGGGAATACTACAGTGTGAATTTGTGTCAAATGCCTTGGCCTGGTCAAGTTCCACATGATGATACTGTTGTCATCATGCATGCCCTCAATGACCAATTTGAGAACATCTATCAGATGTAACAGACATGATGTAGCATTAACAACTCACACACGTCTGTTGCACACAAGTAAAATATGACTAGTGTACATGTAAAGGAGGTCTATGATCACATGTTGGTCCACCTCACAGTCCAGGAGAGTCAGGATGTCTGTATACATGAATGCATCAGGTGCTGCCCCTCTACTCAGATGGACGCATGTAGATATATACCCTTGTATGGGAATACAGCCCATGTGGAAGGTGTGTTGAAGTGTGTATTCCACCATATCAGGAAGGTGTATGTGCTGGCTCATGCCATAGGTGATATGTGATGTTGTCATACCACGTTGATTCCATGTTATAGGCCTGGGTGAAGGTAAGATAGTATATACTGCCTTTTGTGATCTGCACTAGGGTTTTGACACAATCCCCTATACTGGTATCATTGAGAAACCCTCACAGCTAGGAAGTAAACCTTACATTAGTAGATGGATAACTAACTGGGTCACTGACAGAGCACTTACTGTAAAAGTTGGTGAATCAACTTGTACCAGTAGAGTTGTCACCACTGGCAAACCCAGGGATCTGTGATTGGCCCTTCACTGTTTGGACTCTATTTCTCAACAGTTCATAATAAAGTATATGGCCAACGCCTTACCAAGTTTGCTGATTCTTGCATATTAGGTGCAATCACTGAGTCCACCAATGATGATAACATAGTATGGGGGGGGGGCTAACACAGACAAATGACTGGGGACAAAGTTAGATGATCTACAACTAAATGCAGAAATGTGTATTTTTTAAATTGTCCATCTAAAAACTGGAATTCCATGTTAACCACAGCATTGACAAAAGTCCTGCTATGTTGACACCCAGTGATGCCAGCAATGGGAACAAATGCATAAAGCAGTCTGAACTTCAACCACCAAGTGTCAACGCTGGTATTGAAAGCCTATGTTGTACAAATCATACATCATGCCATGATATGCAGATCTTAGGATTGTATGACAGCACTGTAATCAAAGCACATCAGAACAGTAATAGAGTATAATGCTCTTTTTTGCATGTACCTAACCAGACACATGCAGCAGATAGAGAGCAGGGCTTTCTCAGCAAGATAACAAAGGGCCTACAAATAATTCCAAGATGTGTGTGGATAGAGCTGAAGTCATGTCACTGTAATCTGGTTGGTATAGGATGAATTGACATCTGCCTGGCCTCCATGCCAATGTCTGACCCTGCCCTGGTGGGAGCACTGCATATCCAAAATTCTAATATAGCTGATGACATCAGCAGTCTCTGTTGAGGAGAATATGGTAATAACAGAGTTGCACATGCTGGTGTAAAATGGTCTCTGTAATGTCAATCAAGAGCTCTCACACACACACACACACACACACACACACACACACACACACACACACACACACACACACACACACACACACACACACACACACACACACACACACACACACACACACACACACACACACACAGTTGACTGCAGTGAGAATAGAACCCCTTCCTATCTAACTACACAGACTACAGAGCATAGTACTTTACACAAGCACCACAGCACAAGTCTGATTTATATAAGAGTGCAGGCCAACCTATAGCAGATGATATCAGCAAGCCATGTGGGAGACAAGAGGGTGGAAGGCCTGCATGAAATGTATATGTAGGCATGTACACGTATCAAAATACTGGCAATTCATGGCATTGGAGCAGTTACTGTAGGATACACACCTTTGCTCTTCTGTCTGAACACACACACACACACACACACACCAAGTTGACTGCAGTGAGAACAGAACTCCTATCTATTTAGGTACACAGGCTACCGAACACAGTACTTTACACAAGTGCCATGGCACAAGTTTGACTTTTGTAAGAGTGCAAGTGAACTTATAGTGGATGAGATCAGCAGGCCACGTAGGATACAAAATGTTGGGAGGTCTGCATAGTTTCATAGCTTCATAGGTTCATAGGAGGCTACTAGTCTAATGGCCCTAGGGTGTTTAGAAGCCTAGCTGTGTAAAAACAAGTGCCCTTATTGAGCATAGTTGGATTGCCAGTTTTAGCAGAGTGATTTTGTGAGCAGCACCAACTGGACCTGTCCATGAGGACATAGGTGCCACCCCAGAGGTGACTTTAGAATCTCCTAACCAGTAGTCAAGCTTGTGCATGAACAGGGTCATTGAGAAGCACTGCTTCACACACAGTGGAAGCCTAGTATAGAGGAGTGTGAATTGTTGGGGTATATATCTGTCTCCCCAGCATGTTCTGTTTATGTCACAGGTTAGGTTGAGAACCCTAGGGCAAGTAATTCTTATCCCATTTGATTTTCAGGTGTCCATCATTTCCAGAAGGCAAGGGTCTGAGCCTGCATGATACACAGTTACATGACAGGTATTCTGATCTTTACATTTATGTAATATGTGGAGGCCCTGGAGTCTCCCAGGCACAAATCTGTTTTCTCCAATAGCTGCAGGTGTCCAGTAAGGTATAGAGAGATGGGATCACTGTACTCAATTATTGGTCTGATAAGGGTAGAATACAGCAGAGATATGACCACCCTGGCCTTGGATGTGATGTCCATATGTATTATGTGTGCAATGCAGAATGTCTGTGTCACCACTCTGGACACATCGTGATGAAAGTGTAGATGCAGATATATGACCACCCTGGCCTTGGGTTTCATGTCCATATGTATTATGTGTGCAATGCAGAATGTCTGTGTCACCACTCTGGACACATAGTGATGAAAGTGTAGATGCAGAGATATGACCACCCTGGCCTTGGATGTGATGTCCATATGTATTATGTGTACAATGCAGAATGTCTGTGTCACCACTATGGACACATCGTGATGAAAGTGTAGATGCAGAGATATGACCACCCTGGCCTTGGATGTGATGTCCATATGTATTATGTGTGCAATGCAGAATGTCTGTGTCACCACTCTGGACACATAGTGATGAACGTGTAGATGCAGAGATATGACCACCCTGGCCTTGGATGTGATGTCCATATGTATTATGTGTGCAATGCAGAATGTCTGTGTCACCACTCTGGACACATAGTGATGAAAGTGTAGATGCAGAGATATGACCACCCTGGCCTTGGATGTGATGTCCATATTTATTATGTGTTCAATGCAGAATGTCTGTGTCACCACTTTGGAAACATCGTGATGAAAGTGTAGACTGATATCAACATGAGCTCCCAAGTCTCACAATACTGTGTTTGAGCTTGGAGGGGTGGAATGCATATCGTATTCAGCAGTTGGGGTCTGTGTCCAAGATGTCCAAGATGTTCACAAGCTTCAATAAGCAAAATCCACCCTTAACAAAAACAAAATGGGTCAGGTAAAGTGTGTTGAAGGTCACCTATGTCCCTGTGTATATGGTCCATGCTGATTCATTCCCTGGCCTTGCAGATAAGCCTTTTTAGGTATATGGGTCAATAGTTTTAGTTCTGCATGTTACCAGATTGATGTGCTTTGCATAGCACACACCATTTGATATTACATTTTGTAGTGTGGTTGATATATGCGTGGAAAAAGTACTGCGACACCAGGGTTGCAGTGCTTGGGTGGGTGCCAACACATGGATGTATTGTTAATATGTGACATATTGCTAGGTAGGGACCTCAGTTTGTAAGGCTGCACATGTAATTTCATATTATACACAGGAAATGGATGGTAAACAGCAGTAATACAGCATGATATGTACATTTCCATAGTGCACAGAGCAGAGGGTTTGTACGATGGTTAGCTGAGTGCATGCATATGTGAGATACATGTTTGCTTGGAGCTAAGCAGTGCACAAACACAAGCCGCATTGCTAAAGTCTGGCAATTAGTACTGCATATATGAAATACACTTGCTGCTTAACTGACTCTGTGGCAGCACATTTTTATGCATTGATACATTCCTTTTTTGAGCCAGATGGTACTGGGTTCAAATATGGGCGTATGTAATACTTTAAAATACTTTTCATTACAGAGTGATAATGCAAGGACATGAATTGTTTACTCAAGATGTATTCCTGTGTGTTGGCAGAGTGTAGGGGTGTTAAGTGGCATTGTGCATGGGTAACTGCACCTGTTTGCTGCCACTCAGCATTGGTGAGTGATGCACACATCCATGCAAACACAGACCCTGAAATGTGAAGGGATCCATTGCTTCTCCAGCAACCTATGTGTGGTGTGCGTGATTCTATTTTTGACCAGACTAAAGGTGTTAAAATGGGTAGATAGGAAAGTGCTGAAATGGGGAGCCAGCAGGAGGAAGAACAAAGGCAAAGCAGGACAAGAATGTGCAGGAGGGAGGAAGGAAAGAACCATAGCTATTCATTTCTTTAACAGTATAAACTGAACACATGCAAATTATGAACTGAATTTGGACTGTTACCTCCAGAAGGAGGGGTGACCACAACACAATCATGTTGTAGTGCCAACTGGACCAAATTAAGTGTGTCAAGAAGACAGGTGTGCAAAATGGAGAGCTATGTCTGAGATGATTTTTTTTTTTTTTTGCAGGACAGGTGCCCATTTATTTTTTATTTCCGAAAGAGAGGAATTTTGGGGAAGGGATGTAGGAATGTCTGGGTCAGGTAAGTTGGGTATATGAAGAAGCAATTGCAGATAGACAAGACAAAGAAGACAACAGACAGGGATGGTGACGGACACAAAAGGCTGGAAGACACCATGACTGGGGTGACGGTGGGGACATCCCAAACCAATGGTCATCAAGCTGGTTAAAAGTGAGAATTGAGTCCTCACCCACTGGACTGTCATCACTGTCACCTCATTACACTGCTGGCTGGAGTCCTTGATGTCTCCTTGTCCTCCTCCTAGTACTTCACAAAATGTGGGAGAGCAGTCTCTCCAGCCGGTGTGGACATGCACCAACAGTGCAGCTCACAAACCTATGTACCATCCCTGGCAACTCAGTGTGGCTGATAAAATCACGACCTCCAACACTGCTCCCAGCCTCCAGGGCAGGATTACCTGAGGGGGAAGCTAGTGCAGGGGCAACAGAGGCAGTGCTGCTAGGCTGGATCCCAGACATGCTGGGCAACAGTGCTGTAGACAGGGGAGGGGGTGGCAGGTGGATTGTGTGGGGTAGGCCTACCCCGTTGTGCTATGGAGCATTTAGTGACATGATACACATGGATAACATGGGCACATTTTGATGACACATAAAATTATAATAAACATAATATTAAAAAAATAAAATAAAAAAAGATTTAATTCATTTCACAATAAAATAAAATAAAATAACATAAAAATAAAATAAAAAAATCATAAAATGAAATAAAATAAAAAAATACACAAAAATATTTTTATATAAATAATACGAAATAAAATATAAATAAAATAAAAAATAGAGATAAGGGTTCTGTGTGAGTAAAAAAGACAATCATTTTGTAGTTATGTGATACTTATGTGTATTATCATTCTGTTGTCTTTTAGGACACCTAGGAGTATGACACTCAGGTGTGTCAATCCTCGGTGACCCCCAT
Organism: Protopterus annectens; assembly: GCF_019279795.1. Lineage (NCBI taxonomy): Eukaryota > Metazoa > Chordata > Ceratodontiformes > Protopteridae > Protopterus > Protopterus annectens. The sequence goes on along the minus strand of NC_056742.1, from coordinate 517,185,236 downwards.
TCATCAAGGCTGAGAACCAGGTTATAGTGGATGTTTTTAGGCAACATGGTGCTTTTCTGCTGGAAAGAGGACAGGGAGATATGGTACATAGGATGCAAATTTGGCAACATATAGTCAACAATCTAAATGCTGTGAGTGGCTATGGCAGGACATATGAGCAAGTGCATCATAGGGCCACTGACATGATCACATCTGTATGGAGGAGAGCAGTTCCAGTGGGCTGTGACCAAATGGCTACTCAGGGAAGGCCTGCTAGGGAACCACCACTAACACCCAATGAAGAGTTCCTGGCCAATATCAAGGATTCAGACAGCTCACAGGAGAGTGCAGTATAACATGTCCTAGATGTCAGAACAACAGTTTCAGAGAAGGCAAGCATGTCCCGTTAGGACCTCCCAGGTAGGCTTTGGTGTCTCAGTAGTTGAATAGTGTGTATAGTGAAACAACTGAAATCAATAGGTTACTTCTGTGTCACATGTATTTTTTTGGGGGGGTGGGTGAAGTTTGCTACAGTTATTAACTTAGGCTGGAGTTGACAGCCACATTCTTGTTGAAATATAGTTAATGGACACACACAACAGTTACTCATGATGTCTCATTGGCCATTTGTTGGTTTATCCAAATGTCTGCCTGATTCTCTTTCTTGCTCACAGACATTCACTGACCTTTTGTGTCAGCCTAGGCTTCCTGCACCCCACACAACACCCTGTGCAAGTGATGATAACTGTGCCATATCCTTGTTTTCTATCTTTTGAATTCAGGGATACAAAAGCTGTATCTGATGTTCAGGGTGTACAGCTAACTTAGTGCTTGTTATATCTGCGTTTGTGGTGTTGAACTGGTAATTGTACCTTTGAGGTATATTGGCCTTGGAAAGTTACACAGTTGATGGCATCAATATTTCCCAACTTTACAGAAAATGATCTTGTCATGGTTGTGAAGTCAGAGACTGCAATGTGTATTATTACTTTCTAACTTGTCTTTTTAATGACTTTCTTGTACAGATGTATGGTGCAATACTGAGGGCATGCAGTGATTATCAGTACTTTTGAAAGGCATGACTTTGTAAATATTTGATGCCTGAGGCCTACTACTTGTAATGGACACATATTAGTCAAATAAAGCTCTTCTGTCATATTAAGGTAATTTGTGTACAAATCTCACACCTTTTACTTGCTTACCGTACCAACGAATGAAATACAAGGATATGCCACACATTCATATTATTAAACAATACATTCCAGGTTCAGGACATACCTTGCAAATGCAGAAGTCACCACAGTATTAGTTCAGGGCTGACTCTGTCTGATGCAAGCAGTTGGCAGACAATACACGAGGAGGTAACAGTTGTGTGAGTTGTTTGGCATCAATGTTAATATATGTATGTGAATAGGAGGAAGGTTTAGGCCCCTAGGTGGTGAATGACTGTGCTATGTGTTGTCTCTTAGCCAATGCAAGGGCATACTGAGCATGCCTATGCCTGCCTACACACAGCAGCTGGTGGTTCCTCCTATTACTCCTCATCTGCCTGTGGCTGTGGTGACCTTGGCCTTGGTAGTGGGATGTGTGCCCCTTCCCCTTACTGATCCTGCTGAAGCTGTTTCCTCAGGATTATGTTGTGTAGCATGGCACATACTGTGAATATTTCTGTACATGCCTGTGGATTGTACTGCAGGGGTCCCCATGTGTATCTAGGCACAAGAATGTTGACTTCAGCAGCACAAACACATGCTCTATGATATTTTTAGTTTGAGTATGTGCCTCATTATGGCGTTCTTCCACAGGTGTGTGCGCATTTCTGATGGGTGTTATCAGCCACGGTTCCAGTGCATAGCCTGCATCCCCCAGTAGATGACCCTGTGGGATATCCCCCCTAGCAAACATCTGGTACAGTTGGGATGTGTGGCAGATATGTGAGTCATGGTAACTGCCAGGGTTGCCAGTACACATGTTCAAGATGATTCCCTTGGCATGACACATGACTTGGCAATTGATAGAGTGCTAGCCTTTTCTGTTTATATAGAGCCTATCCTGTTCCCCAGGTGGTGCCTCCATTTCTGTATGTGTGCAATCAATGGCACCCAGTACTTTAGGTGTGCTACAAGGCAGAACTCCTGCATATTTCTGACCCTCTCCTCAGAACTACAGAGAAAATATATGTGATCACTGGCATGTTGAAGCATAGCATTCAGGAACTGGCAGAGGATCATGGCTGCTGATGCCTGTGACACCCCCAGCACGTCCTTTGTTGGTCTCTGAAATGTACCTGTAACCTTTGTTTCCATTGGGATGAGTTACCCTCAGTTGGCTCTGGCCCTGAGTTGAGGATGGCAGAGCTTGCAGAGTTCCTCTAGTATGTCCCTGTCCACCCTGTAACACTGTACAATTTCTACATATGTAGTTTGTGAAAAGTTAAATGAGCCCTAAAAACTCTTCTCCACCTTGGCCTAGGCCTATGAAAAGCAGCAGCAGCATAGACTCAGCTTGGAGCACATACAAATGGATTAAAGCAGCAGCCCCTAACATTCTGTCCATGTAGACTTCATTCTGTGGCTGTATTCCAAATGGTTTGGAATTCACAGGAAGAACCAGCAAGGAGTCTACATGGTTGCTTTATAGCTTGTTGAATAGCTCCACTATATTGGGTTGGTTGAGTAGCATGCAATTCAGCAGCTTATGCTGTAATTAGCATGCCACAGTGTTTGCCTTGGTTTTGCGGGGGTGTGCACCTCTACATAGCAATTACTGAATCAAAATTTCATTGCTACATGATGTGCACATGGTAAAGAATGACCCTGTAGGGTTTACTGAATCCCCCCATCAATCTATCATATTACTAATCCCTTACTATAACCCTAACATGCCAACACTCACACAAATATATTCCCAGCCCTAATAAGAACTAACTTACTCTGTCCACATTCTGAACTGTCTGCATTATGAGCTGTTTACATTGTGAGCTTAGCTATTTATATTCTGAATGACAACTCTAGGCCATTTCACCGAATGCACATTTCACCGAAACACATATCACCGAACACAAATCACCGAAAGCACAATTCACCAATATATATATGGATCTAGGACATTTCACCGAAAGTTAAATTAGTGTGCACTTTTCACCAAAAGCTCAATTCACCGAAAACACAATTAAAGTGGTATATGGCCTTGTCACCACTGTTGTGCGACCCTGGAGTTGGTATATATAGTAGGGGGGTGGGTGTGGGGACATACATTATGATGCTAGGGCCGATTCCCTGCAAACAGTATGATGTTAGGGAACACTCCTGTTTCTTTTATTCTTTATTTTTTGTTAACCAGGTTATGTCACTAATCCACACAGACATTTAAAGACTTGCACTAGGAAAACAACGTTTTTAAATAATTTGCCTGAGACATATGGAAAAAAGCTCACAGCCTTAACTGCATTAACTGGCAGGCTACTGTCACGATCACCTCTTGAAGTCTACATGTACCTGTCAGGTTTTTTTTGTAAGTGATTTTCAATATTTGTAATATTTAATAGGATGGTTCGATCTTGACATCTCATCTTTGTTTTGGGATAATTCTTGCTACATTACAGCCTTTCTTGGCAACATGGCAAGAGCATTTTCCTGAAGCTCTTGTCTGTTTATTTTGTATCTTCAAGAAATAGAACTGATTGTTGTAGTTCAGGTTTTTCATCTTCCTGAAACTTCAATGTCTACTTTTTATAACTTCTTTACTTCAGGCTGCATTCATCCCTGCAACCTTTATATTCATACTTTATTTCCAATGTACAAATCAGACAGTCTTCTGCATTTCTGTCATAGTAATGTCTGGTGCTGTTGAGGAGATTAAAGACAGTTACAGTATGATACTGTTGCCAGGGAATTGGCCCTAACATCTTACTGTTGCCAGGGAGTGTGCTCTAACATCTTACTGTTGCCAGGAAGTGTGCTCTAACATCATATTGTTATCAGGGAGTGTGCCCTAACATCATACTGTTCGCAGGAATCAGCCCTAACATCTTACTGTCGCCAGGAAGTGTGCCATATGATATTGTTGCCAGGGAGTGTTCCCTAACATCATACTGTTTGCAGGGGATCGGCCCTAACATCATAATGTTGCCAGGAAGTGTGCTCTAACATCATACATTTGCCAGGGAGTGTGTCCTAACATCATACTGTTGCCAGGGAGTGTGCCTTAACATCATACAGTTATCAAGGAGTGTGCCCTAACATCATAATGTTGCCAGGAAGTGTGTCCTAACATCATACTGTTATCAGGTGGTGTGCCCTAACATCATAATGTTGCCAGGAAGTATGCCCTAACATCATACAGTTATCAGGGAGTGTGCCCTAACATCATACAGTTATCATGGAATGTGCCCTAACATCATAATGTTGCCAGGAAGTGTACCCTAACATCATACAGTTATCAGGGAATGTACCCTAACATCATAATGTTGCCAGGAATTCTGCCCTAAAATCATACAGTTAACAGGGATTGTGCCCTAACATCATACTGTTGCCAGGGAGTGTGCCCTAACATCATACTGTTGCCAGGGAGTGTGCGCTAACATCATACTGTTGCCAAGGATGTTCCCTAACATTATACTGTTGTCAGGGAGTGTGCTGTATCATACTACTGCCAGGGAGTGTGCCCTACCATCACACTATTACCAGGGAGTGTGCCCTAACATCATACTGTTTCCAGGGAGTGTGCCCTACCATCACACTATTACCAGGAAGTGTGCCCTAACATCATACTGTTGCCAGGGAGTGTGCCCTAACATCATACTGTTGCCAGGGAGTGTGCCTTACCATCACACTATTACCAGGGAGTGTGCCCTACCATCACACTATTACCAGGAAGTGTGCCCTACCATCACACTATTACCAGGGAGTGTGCCCTAACATCATACTGTTGCCAGGGACTGTGCCCTAACATCATACAGTCGTCAGGGAGTGTGCCATATCATCATAATGTTGGCAGGAATTGTGCCCTAACATCATACATTTGCCAGGGAGTTTGTCCTAACATCACACCATTGCCAGGGAGTGTGCCCTAACATCATACTGTTGCCAGGGAGTGTGCCCTAACATCATATTGTTGCCAAGGGTGTTCCCTAGCATTATACTGTTGTCAGGGAGTGCGCTGTACCATACTGCTGCCAGGGAGTGTGCCACTCACTCCCATCATCCTATTATGGTCCCTGTAGCATTTGTGTGACTAACTGAATATGAGTCATCCAGGGCACAGTAAGAACTCTGTCCCACTGCAACATGGGGCCACTATATCATATGCACCATTAAGAGCGCTCCTACCTTGTTTTTCTTTGAAGTCCCTCCCTTATTAGTATGTAAACTCCTACTAAATTTAAATCCATCTTTTTGTATTCCCAGATGTTAGGAATCCTCCATAATTGTTCATCTAAATAAATGTGGCACCTCGGTCAACTTGTACATCTACTGACCTATTTACTATTTGCTCCCTTCTTTCTAATGTTCTAGAAAAACATTTACATAAACAACTCTCTGCTTGCCTAGACAAAGTATCTTCTCCACAACTCAGCACAGATTCTTTTCTGGCCCCATCTTGGCAATAACATCTTTATTGAGTATCTTCAAAATAAATTGAACAATGGCCTTCCTCAAGGCTACCTGAACCTTCCCCTCTTCAGTGGCGTTCATTACTAGCCATCACTCTGCACTGATTGTACATCTAGTCTAGCTAACCATGACTCTGGATCCATTGCAGCCAAAGGGTTTTTTAAGTGATAGTTCTTTAATGCACTCTGTTCATCTGTTTCTTTCTCGCTAATGAAATCAGTAAGTGTCTGAGTGTTTTAAGGATCAATATTAGGTCCTCTCATTTTCAAACAACCATATAAATATAAATAAATATATATATATATATATATATATATATATATATATATATATATATATATATATATATATATATATACTCAACCAAAGTCATTCAGTTTTCACTTGCTAACATCTGTATTTAGTATCAAAAATTGCTACAGTTCTCGGGGTTTCTAGTAAACACCAAGGACTAAAGGCATTCTGTCCCCTAATGCCATATCAGAATCAATTACCAAAAATGAGTTTCACATCATATCATGTTTATGTGTACAAATAAAAATATTTGATGATATCAAGCTCCCATGAGCTGCCATTTGTTAGAATCTAAAGTTTGATCTTAATATCAACAAAGCTGTTAAAAAGATAACCAAAAGCTTGACTTGCTATACAGAATAAAGGCTTTCCTAAGAGGCCGCTCATGTACTACCACTGCCCTTTCCTTTGTTCAGTCTAGCTCTTTAAATGCCAGTCCCATTTTTATCAACCATGATAAGGCCCATAGGGTCATAGGTCATAGGTTCATCGGCGGATACTAGGCTAATGGCTTTAAAGCACTTACAAGCCTAGCCAATATAACCTGATTTTACCCAACACATGGCCCGTAGGGACAAAAGGATGGCATGTATTTGTGCCTGTGCCTTGAGTATCTTATAGATTTCCCCATCCATAAGGGATGTAGGTACTACCTCAGGTGTGAATTTGCAATTTCAAAAGGCCAGGGAAGGGTTCTGCTTAATGAGAATAGGAAGCCTGTTCTAAAGAAGGACAATCTCTGAGATACATATCTGTCTCTCCAGCATGTTGTGTTTGAGTCGCTGACTAAGTTTCGATCCCTAGATCGGGTGACTCTCATGCTGTTTGACTTGTGGGTGTGTAGCAGGTCCATCAGGGATGAATTTGTGAGTGTCTTGTAGGTCATGCATAGATCAACCCTAAGTAGTTGGTAGGAGACAGAGTAAAGCGAGAGAGCTTTTAGTCTATCTACATAGGACATGTTTACACCCTGTATTTTCTTTGTGAAGAACCACTGAGGTCACACCAGCTGCTGTAAGTGTCTAGTCAAGTACATGCCAAATGATGCACTCTACTCAATTATTGATCTAATGAGGGATGAGTACAGTGGGACTATAATTTCCTTGGATCTGGATGCCATGCCTTTACTTATATACTGTGCTACATAGAAGGAATTCCTCACCACTTTGGACACATGGCAGCTAAAGTTCAAGCTATTATTTCTCTGTGTATCTAGATGTCTCACTTCTGAGTCTGTTCTAAGGGGTGTGCTATTAATGTTCTAATTTGCAGGGGTATTTCACTTCTCAAAGAGTATGATAATGCATTTTTTTGCATTTAGTTTTAGGCCATGGTTCTGGCACCAATTATTTGTCTGATCTTAAATCTTCTGAAGGATATCTACATCATTAGGGGATTCAATGATTACCATCGGTTGGCAATTGTCTGCAAACTTTGTCATCTAGAGGCCTTAGCCCTGACTTCAGAGAAGTATAGTCCAAACAGGAGTGGTCCAGCACTGAGCCCTGTGGCACACTGCTAGTAACTGACCTCTTGCTTGATCTGGGTTCACCCACCTTAACCATGTGTCCTGTCTCTGAACCAATTAATAAAACCAAGCAATAAAACTATAGCACTCATTGCAAGCGTACCTAGAAGAGTACATTATGGCCAAAGTTAGAGTCTGTTGGTTTGATCTGACTTATTATCTCATTCTTATTCATGTAAAAATGACTTGTCAGTGCACCAAACAAATGTCTTGCTATCCAATGGATTGTACATTGAAATATTCCTATACGTACCCTAAAGTTTTAATCACAATAACTATCCAATACCACTAAACCCAAGAACCACTTTGGAGGTTCTCTCTTTAAAGTTCACATTTCATCCAGCACCTCCAAATGTCTGTATTCACCCTTTCTTTTCTAACATTACATCACTCCACTCTAAAGTCCTGAATCTGTAGAGGTGCTACCTAGCCTCTGCGATCCATAGATCTGCTGATATTAAAAATAAAATTTCACCATCAACCTTTAATTTTACAACCTTGTATAGAAACATGTTGATTCATGAGTCATTATGGAATGAAGAAACATTTTACCCATTGCTGAAACATTGGTAAAATATTTCTGCCCATTTAACAATTTCTGTATAAACTAACACATAATCCAAGACAACAGGTTATATATAAGAACTTGTGGAAGTGTCATACTTGACATTATTACTCTATAAATACCAAAGCAAATGAAAAATCGACTAATGGCTGAGTAACCCTGGTACAAAGAGGTAACCCCAGGTAAGCTAAACACAGGTGTGAGCTATGATCCCCTCCCCCTTTCATCTTTCTCCATACTGCGGGAATTTATTGCCAGCACTTACAAGGAGATTCAGATTAAGCAACAGCTCATACTCCTAAGATATGTCGATCATAATTGCTTCACCATCAATAAGAAATTACTACATTACAGGAAAAGAGTAAATTCCCCATTAAAGCACATCCTTGTAGATCATGGCACAGTGGGGACTGGAAATATACCCTTTTCCCCACTGTTGTGTGATCTCAGAGTTGGTGTACATAATTTTCATGGGGTGTGGGGGCACAGTCCCCCACATGGAGCATGCAGTGAGGGGTTGCCAGCCTGCAAAAATGTGGATTTTTTTTTTTTTACATTCTAGTTTTTGGTAACTCAAACATATGATCTTGACCATATGAATTTCAAGTTTCCAAAACCTGATAATATGATATAAATGCCAAAATCTTTATCAGTGCTGCCCTGTCCCTATCAACACTTTATATATCACTCAAAATTCTTTCATTGCTTTTGAAACTTTGCTAAAAAATGTAAATCTACATTTAAATCCTTAAAAATCCCAAAACTTATAATCTTCAGTCCTGAAAAATACCAAAATGAAACACAATCTTTCAATATAACCTCATCCAACAATACCAGCACTGAAACTGGAACCCAAACAAAACTTCTGTGTGTCCTAAATGGCAATATGCAGAAATCTGGCCAATGCATATAGCAAGCCATTAAAAATACACTAGAAACTCAGCTCCCTGTAGAGAACCAAGCACTACCAGATAGAATATGTGAGACAAACACTTGAATTTACCTTCCTGCTTCCATCACTTTATGCATCTCCTATTCTTACAAGCCTATATGCTACAGGTAAAGCTAATCTCTCTACCAGGTACCAGTGCCATGATGTAGAGGGATAAATCCCTAACTGAGGCTCAGCTGAGCTGGGTTCAAATAGAATCTTGGGCATTCATAGGTTGGTACTAGGCTATTGGCCCTAGGGCCTATACAAGCCTAGCCATAACAATTTCCTGGCTATTTCTTCCCACAATATTTACTTCCTTGTACCCCTGTCTAGCAGGGCGACTGATGTGATCTCAGTTTTTTTGTTTTTTTTAGGCTCCCTAAGCTTGGCAGCAACCCTTTCTACTTTGTTGCCTGAGCCGTTGTGCTAAAAGCTTTTGTGCTGTGGAGTTATCAAAAACAGTTGCTTAACAACAATCTTTCTAAACTCATACATATTATCCAGGTGCTCCCTTATTTTATCTTTAGCACCCTGCAGTTACACCTCTCCTTATTCTGTCAGATTCCCCCTATTCTGCAGTACTTTAACCTTTTTCTGTCCTTCCAAATAATTCTTGTTACCATATCTCTCTTAATTTGATTTCTGCCCTATTTTTAAACTCCATTTTCTTTTTATCCCACTTTATAGATATGTCTTCCCTAATAATTCCCATGTGAGGGCCCATCCAAGGAGAGAAAGAGGGGATAAACTGATTATTCTCCCTGAGGAGAGTTGAGGTCTAATGACAACAGTAGCCCTTGGACAAAGCCAGATAACTTAGAGGATGGGGCAGGGAAAGCAGGTAGGGCATAACAACAAACAAACAAACAAAAAATCCCCTGAATGGAACGTAGATGGCCGAGACCTCCAGGACACCCTCAGTTTCTATAACTTGCACCAACTGGATACAAAGTAAGACTGGGTGGTTTGTAGCAGCTTATAGACCTGGCTTGGGCATGGGGCAGTGAGTACCAGTTATATTAGGATGATGGTGGGGCAACCCATAAAAAAATTAAATACAATGTTAAACTCTCATAGGTTCATAGGTTCATAGGTAGGTACTAGGCTACTGGCCTTAGGGCCTATATAAGCCTAGCCAAAAGGGTACATTGGCTTTCGCCACCCAAGAAAATTATTTTCCTGTGCCCCTTTCGAGCAGAGCCACAGAAGTGATCCCTTGGGTGAATTTCCTATCTCCCATCCAATCATCAAGATTTTCTAGAAGAGTGCTAATGAGGAGCTTTGTTTGATATAGATAGGTAGTTTGATCCAGAGTATAGGAAGTTTCTGGGACAGGAATCTATCCCTCCAGCATGTTCTGTTTATTGTGGTGACAAGGTTTAGGTCCCTACAGCATGTAGCTCAGAGGTATTGGGATTTCTTTAAGTGGAGCATGTCCACCAGCTCTGGGTTTGACATAGCTTTGTATGTTAGGCAGAGATCACCTCTGAGTAGGCGATATGCGATGGAGTAAAGCTGGAGTTTTTTGAGATGGTCTGCGTAGGGCATCTGTTTGAGACTGGTAATCCTCTTTGTGAGGTATTTCTGTGGCCTTTCCAGTTGTTGTAGATGTCTTGTCAGGTACATACCAAAAGGGGCACTGTACTCTATAATAGGTCTAATGAGTGATGAGTAGAGGGGAACAATGACCTCTTTTTTCCTTGTTGAGAAACCTTTTTTGATGAGGTGTGACACATAGAAGGATTTCCTGACCACTGTGACAATGTGATTATCAAAGGAGAGACTACTGTCCACCTGTGTCCCAAGGTCTCTTATCACACTTTTGGTGTTAAGTAGACTACCGCCTATGTGGTAGTTCACGGGTACAGAGTTTTTACCAAAAGGGATGACAATGCACTTTTTGGCATTGAGCTTGAGGCCAAGGCTTTGACACTAGGCATCTGTCTCACTGAGGCCCTTTTGTAGGATGTCCACATCATTAGAAGTTTCAATTATGGCTCCTAGTTAGCATTCATCCACAAACTTCATTAGCCAAAATCCTTCTCTTCAGAAAAGTAGATACCAAACAGAAGGGGGACCAGGACTGAACTCTGTGGTACTCCACTTGTCACTGGCCTGAAGTCAGATTTGGAGTCTGCTACTTTTACAGTGTGGGTTCTGTCAGTGAGTCAGTTGGCAATCCATCTTGTGACATAGGGATTTATACCTAGTTTAGTGAGTTTATCTAAAATTCCAGAGTAGGGGATGGTGTTGCTTTGTGGTTGTCTTTAGAATCAGTGGTGATTTTGTTTTGTGATGAGGGTGTGGATAAGTTGATCCAAGGCATTGAAATTTATGAATTCTAGAAAATGTTGAGAAAAGGGTTTGTACATGAGTAGTTTTCCCAGTTAATGGTGGGGTAGTTGAAATCGTCCATTATTAGGGTGTTAGGTTGTGCCCTAATATTTTCAAGTGTATCAAGAAATGAGGAGTGGGAATCCTGGGGCATGGTGGGTATCTGTAGCAAGCTACAATTTGGAGTGAAGTCTTGCCCAGAGTTAGTTGCACTTGGATAATCTCGGATGCATTATGCTGAGCAACTAGCCTGGAGGTGTGGATATCCTTAATGAATATGGACACGCCTCTGCATTTAGTGTTTCGGTCCAGGTTAGGTGGCCAAAAGGTGTGGTATGAATGATAGCCTGGTAATGCAGGCAAACTCTCTGGAGCCTTGAACCAGGTCTCTGTCACTGCACAGATGTCGATGTTCTCCATTTTAAGGAGTGCCTCGAGTGAGTGCATTTTGAGGTTTAGACTTCTAGCATTGAGTAGCATTACCCTCAGATTTTGCTTGCTTGTATCCATTATGGTGGTGAATTTGTCATTTAAACCTTGCCTAAAAAAGGCACTATAGGGATGACAAAAGCCTTAGCCAGTATGCAGAATCCCAAGGGCGACAGGTGCATGCCATCTCTGGCAAAGCATCGTGGTCTGTCAATCATGTCATCCCAGGCAGACAGATACTGGATCCCCTTAGAATGACACCAGAAACTTAGCCAATTGTTGAAGTCAATCATTTTGTCCATGTACTGTGGTATAATTCTGGGTGATGGCAGGATGCTACTCAGGGCTAGGGTCATACCTGCCTGGGCAACAAGATCAGACAGCTCCTCCATGTGTCTTTTCATGTAGCCCATGGAGGTACATCTCAGGTCATTCACACCAATATGGACAATGACAGAGTCATATTTGTACTTGTTGTCTCCACCTGTTACAATAAATTAGCCAAATTCGTGGCCAGCCTTATGTATAGGACTCATCAATACAGTGCTCTGAAATAACTAAAGTGACTTGAATTTCCCAGCTATTTAACACACAGCTTATTCCTGCACACAGGCTTATACATGCGCAGAAAAATGTCCATCCTTAAAGATACCCTGCAGCACTACTCTCCAGGAAGAGACCTTTACTAAGCCAATCAGCTCTTAGTAAAGGTAACAACATCTAATAACTCAGCAGGTGACACATTCTACTCCCATTATGTATCAAAACTCTGGAGTACCGTCCCAGCATACCTAAAAAGGACCATGAAACTTTCAGGACCTTCACAAAACACCACCTAAACCATATGTGGTTGTACGCATACTCTTCATTTGGATAACTCCATTTTCCTTGTCATATCATATTCCCTCTCCATTTATAATCACTATCTCCTTTCTGGACAACAAAACTTTCTACCTCTCTTTCTCAGTTTGTTTCCTAACTTAATCCTCCCTGTACATTTGAGATTCTTTCTGATCTTCCCCCTTTATCCAGCTACTTCAGATACTCTCCACTATTCTTTTATAACCCTATTCTGTCAGTAAGTACCCAGGTATTCTTACCCCTACTATCCTTGAGTAATCAGATATACAATGCCTCTCTGCCTCTTGTAGCTTTAAGTACTAAGTAATGTTTCACACTCCTTACCAAAATGTTATTTGTTCTAAATACCTATACTGTAACCCTCCTTACTCATGTCACTTAAGTCATATCTAACGTCTGCTTATCACACACCCACTCACACACACACACACACACACATATATATATATATATATATATATATATATATATATATATATTATATATATGGGTCTACCTGAAAATGCCAACAATGCAGAACGCTGACAACGAACACACCAACACCGGAATATCGACAATGGAGAAGATCGACAGTTGAGTATCCCGACGCTGAGAACACCGACATGTTAAGGTAAGCATGCGATAGGGATGGACGTTAGGGTCAGGGTGTGGGTAAGGTAAGCGTGCGATAGTGACGGAGTTTGGGTTTGGGGCGGGTTAAGTGAGTTAGGGTGCGGGTAAGGTAAGTGTGCGATAGTGATGGACTTTTGGTTAGGGTCTGTGTTAAGGTTAGTGCATAGATAGTTGTGTTTGTAAGGTTTAGTGTAGGTTTGTAAGGTTTTCAGTGTGCTTGTGGGGTGTGTGTATTTTTTGGGAAAGGTATTTGTTTTGTTGTTTGTCGGGATTTTGGTTTGTTGGTCATGTGAAGTTTCATGTTTTTGAACTTTTTTTTTTTCGGTGTTTTCGTGTCGGTTATCTCGTTGTCGGCGTTTTCAGGTAGACCCAAATATATATATATATATATATATATATATATATATATATATATCTATATACATATATAGTGCAGATGAACCGTTTATATATTAAATGTTTTATAGTTGGAATGTAATATTATGTATAATATCAGCACAGAAGAAATACTTGTTTTATGTTTGTATAGTGTCACTACAACTATAGCTATTTTGCTGTCTTATGAACTATCGATGTAATGACTGAAGTAAAAAAAAAAAATGCTACGAGTATTTTACGTGTATCAGCTGGAGCTTTACCCCTCAGGCCTTCACTGAAAATTGATTTCTACATCAGAATTTCTTTAAATAAATGCAGCTCTCATGCAATGCCCACCCATCCTATTAAAGAACATAAAGAACAGAGAAAATACATAAACATCTCTTTTCCTCAAGCATGATTCCTGCGAATAGCACTTGGTCAGAACCAAACACAGTCAAACTTACCCTCTTGGAGAAAGCAGGCTGTCTTTCTTTGTCAAACACCATAAACCTTTTTGGAAAAAACATCATTAAAAATATTGCAGGAACAACTTTCCACAAGTCTTGTTTCTTAGAAACGAAACAAATTTCACTAACTGTTAATCAAATTAATAATATCAAATATACACAAAGCAGTTATTCAGAGAGCCCACTGACACCCTATTCCCTATTAACAAATTTTAAGGTTGATGAAGTCATTAGCCACTTCTGACAATTGGCCAACATGCCGATATGTGAATGAACAAACAATAGGCAACAAAAAAATCTACCCAATGACTACAATGCTTAAGTAAGAAATACATCTAAAGGTTAATAAATACACATGCGGTTTATGAAGTACTGAACTTGTTTCACAAATATAAAGATATGTCCATATTGTATTTACAATATGTACACTAGCAGCTTGGAGTAAAGGTGGGCAGTGTAATGATTTGCAAAGGTTGGGGGGAGTTTAAGGATTAATAAGTGCTACTTCTTTGGAAAACAGTTGAAGGACAGCTGAAAAGGGCGTTAGCCTTGCTTTTGGGTTAAGTAGTCATTAGGGACTAACCATGTATAATTTCTGTTGTGAAGACTTATATGGGGAGCCAAGAAGAGAGCATCTGCTTCATGAATTCATTTTGTCAAGTATTTATGTGTAACGCTGTTTGGTAATCTGTGGCACTTAATGCCAACCAGTAGACATAATCACAGTCATGATCTGGCACAATGATAAGTGTATGTGCTCCCCCTCAGCAGCTTAGCTTGCTACTGCCCCATTTGTGACTGTGTACCTGTCTGCTTCTGATGTATGTACCCCTGGCATCTGCCACTCTATCCTATGACCATATCACTTGGTGAGTTTGCAGCCCTGCATAGTCTCTGAGATGTCCATTTGCTGAGAATACTTCCTTACTGAGTGGGATCAGCTGCCTGTGTTTCATTATCTTATTATGTGACACATAAAGTATTTACCAAAAACAAATAATTATCACAATGCAACCTAGCAGTAATCATGCCCCAAAAAGTCCTCGTGCAAATAATGCTGCACACACCTACCTATGAACTCTGGCACTTAGCATTAGGCAATGGTCCTGACACTATTTATTTGTATATGTTAGCTCCTTTTCTAGAATTTGGGAGTCATTTGGATAGTTTATGATAGCTCATTTGTAGTCATCTACAAACTTTGTCAGACATAGGCCCTTGTCATTGGCCTTGTAATCTGAGAATATCAGATTTCACAGTGAATAATATGAGAATGGCTCGATAGACTAGCAAGACAGTCCACAAAGGTGATAAAATAAAACTATTTATTGAACTGTTTGAACTGTTTTAAGCACTTTTCGTAAGCCTGACGGCAAACTTCATCAGAAACAAATTCAAATAGAAGGAAAACCTTCTAAAGAACAGGTGGTTAAAATTAACCAATTACATAATTTGTTAAAATGAATGGAAGCACCGAGATATTAAAGTGACAACTACATGCATAAGTCAAAAACAGTACTTCACTGGTGTATAAACATAACTCGAAAGTGTTCAAAACACTCAACACTTAAAATCCATAAGAGCAACTTGTGCAGTTAAAAATTCCCAACTATACTTTTAAATACACATAATACTAAACCTCTTTAAACTTTTTAATTTAAGAATACTACTAATAGAACATGTCATTTAGACAGGGAAGGTTATAGGCATTCAGCCTCAATTGCCAAGTTAGTTCAAGTTCTTCTAGTTTTAATGGTCTAGGACTGTCATACTTGACTTGGTCAATAATAATAAACCTAAAGGCATGATCTTTATTAGTAACAATGTGCTTGGCTAGAGCATTCTCTAATTTGTGTTTATTAATAGCATATTGATGCTCATAAATTCTGTCACGCAGCCTACGCTCCGTCTTTCCTATATAAAAAGCAGGACAGAATTTGCACCTAGCCAAGTAAACAACAAAGCTTCAATTACAATTAAATCTGCCTTTAAGTTTATATAATGTACTATTGATATTAAAATTATTAGTAACTTCCACAAATTTACAATAGTTACAACTTTCACACTTGTTCATCCCATTACAATGTGCTGCTGGGGTACATTGCTGTTCTAAGAGGGTTTTAAGATTCTTCCCTCTTCTGAATGTCACCCTGGGAAACTCACCTACTTTAGAGTAAATATTAGGATTCATCTTAAATAGTTCCCAATTTTTCTGTAATATACCAATACATGAATAACTATGTATGGTATATGTAGTAATGAAACTTAGTGTGATATTCTTAGCCTCACTATTCAATATTCTAGGACTAACAGCCAAGTTCTCATCTACTTTATTACAAGTACCAGTAGGAGTAGGTGGGGTTTTCACACTTAAAAGTGGTATATACACCTTGTCCACTCTCTTAGCCTTAACCTCTTTTATAAGGGCATCCAAGAGTGGTTCAGGATAACTACGGTGCATAAACATACTTTTCAAAATGGAGCATTCCTCAAGGAAGTCTTCATCTAAACTTATCATTCTTGAAGCCCTCACTAATTGACCTTTAATAACTGACCTTTTTTGGTGAAAAGGATGGCTACTGGAAAAGTGTAATATATATCTTTACTAAACAACTAACAATGTACTTTTTCACTAGACAAATGTCCAAATACAAATACGCTATTGAATTGTGTATGTAATGATGTAGGAAATGGTAAAGTAGTACTGTTGAAATAATCCAACACTTACTACAATAAATCATCATCATCATTAAGAATAATAAAAGATATCGTCAAGGTATCTTGTAAAAAACAAAGGAATCTCACAAATTGTGTTATTCTTAAACGATTCACAGTAAGCCATACTTGAGGTTTGCAATAGCTCATGCAAGGTGATCCCCATCCCATCTCTACTTTTTTGCAGATAAAAGGTCTTCTTGCATATAGAAGTTGTTAAAAAAGTACTAAATCAATAAGTTTTAAGTTGTAACTATTTCTGCAACTAATAAGTTTTCTCTTCTCTTCTTTTTAAACCACCCATTCTCATTCAATCTCATGAGGGATGCAAAATATATAAAATCTATCATCATAGTGAGGAAGTTAAAGTTCACAATAAATTCTAAAGGCCTCATCATTTTAAAAAATCCATGAGTCCTTACAAATTTGATTGATTCTCATGACATATTTTTTTGCAGAATGGTATCCACCACCTTAGCACAAGAGTAGGTAGGTGAACTCTCAGGGTTTTCAATACACTTGTGTTCTTGGGGATTACTAATATCTTGGGGATGCAAATACTGAACCTAGGATAGAATTGATGACAAATAATTATCAATCTTCTGATCAATTCTATTTTTTATATTTTACACTTTTCCAGTAGCCATCCTTTTCACCAATCAGGTCAGTTAAAAAGGTCAAGTAGGGGCTTCAAGAATGATAAGTTTAGATGAAGCCACTTTTAAGTGTGAAAACTCCACCTACTCCTACTGGTACTTGTAATAAAGTAGATGAGAACTATACATAGTTATTCATGTATTGGTATATTACATTGTAATGGATAAACAAGTGTGAGTGTTGTAACTATTGTAAATTTGTCCTTCCCTGTCTAAATGACACATGTTCTATTAGTAGTATTCTTAAATTAAAAAGTTTAAAGAGGTGAAGTATTATGTGTATTTAAAAGTTTAGTTGGGAATGTTTAACTGCACAAGTTGCTCTTATGGATTTTAAGTGTTGAGTGTTGTGAACACTTTCAAGTTATGTTTATACACCAGTGAAGTACTGTTTTTGACTTATGCATGTAGTTGTCACTTTAACATCTCGGTGCTTCCATTCATTTTAACAAATGAAGTAATTGGTTAATTTTAACCACCTGTTCTTTTATAAAGAAGGGTTTCCTTCTATTTGAATTAGTTTTTGATGAAGTTTGCCATCAGGCTTACAAAAAGCGCTTAAAACAGTTCAAACAGTTCAATAAATAGTTTTATTTTATCACCTTTGTGGACTGTCTTGCTAGTCTACCGAGCCATTCTCATATTATTTTTTATTTAGTTTGGTTGCCTTTTTGAAGTTTTTAGATTTCACAGCACTAGTTCACTATTGCACTAGTAATGATCCTTTTTGGTGAGGGTGTAAACTCTGCAGTAAATTTGTAAATTTGATCTGGGACACTCCTCCCAGTCTAGTGTCATTAGCTCATTCTACCTAATACAGAGAGAACATCTGAGAAGGTCTTCTGTTCCTCCTTTCTCCCTTTCTAAAAAAAAAATGCCTGAATCTCCTTGTGTTCAGACTGTGCTTCCCAAACATTTGGAAGAATAGAGTATATTTTAGTGCATTTATTATAACTGTATTTGTCTTAATATTGCTACAACTCAAGTGCTTTAGGTTGCACTGCATCTGAATTGTTTTGCGTGTTTTAGCTGCTTTTCTGTATATATAGACTTCTCTGTATATGAAGACCAGCTACTTATTCTGCTGTATTACTGCCTCATAAATTGTTTTTCAGTTGTGCACTTGCCTTGCTTCATTTAAAAAGTTTTAAATTGCTAATTTTGTAGAGATTTAATTGCATTTATTGTTTAGGACTACACACTCGTGTGTTAGCCTTTTCTGTGGTTATTTACTGTATTATTGTATTGTTTAGCCTCTTTTTACCAAAAAAAAAATACTATCTTGTTTGCTCATTTCCCACCTTTCCTAGTCAGTCCAGAGCCCACACTTTGCTTGTCTCAGGACTTTATTTTCTGTGTTCAGAGCTATCCAGACCTTGCATTGGTAGAGGGAAGTCCTACCGCCTACCAGTGGGAGTGGTGAGCATTGTACTGCCTATCTAATGCTAGAGGAGTGGTTTCCAGCTCTGAAACTGTAATTGTATTAGCCTTTTTGGGCTGATTTCTATCCCTTTCAACTTCTGGGTTAAAAACACGTGTGTTTGCACATTTTTCACATCGTGTAGCACCACTGGCTACGGTTAAACTATTCCAGGTGCCAGAAAGTCTGCTCTTCAAATTTTCCCTTAGAACTAGCTGGTTTCTCAGTAGTAGCACTAAAGTCTGAACCCCTATGACTAGCACTTGCTCAAGAACCTGCTGAAAAGCACTAGTAAGCCTGAAAATGATACAAGCACTCAACTCTCCTTTAGGGTTGCCACCTTTTCAAATGGCCAAAGTGGGACATGGACATTTTTGAGAACATCATCAGATTTAACCCACCAACACCACGGTCAGTACACAAAGGATGAACTTTAACTTTTCTGCCTAAATAAAAGCTTTCTCTTTCTGTTTTTTTAGCATTTTTATTTTTTTTTTAACATTTATTTATTTATTAGACAGAATAACTGTTTTACTATTACATAATATAAAAAATATAATTATATTTATGTCCTACAATCAGGACAGTTGCCATATTTTTTTTTTTTTGTCAGGAACAACTGAAAGAGGAAGAGGACTGTCCCAAAGTGGTGGGACAGGTGGTAACCCTACTCTCCTTGTCAATAAGGAGAAATTAATCGTAGGCACTAAACAGCCTATAATTGCAAAGCACCGTGCAAAGGTAAGGGAAAACAGCTCTTATACTTTACAAAAAAAGCACCAAAACAGGCATGTCCAAGGGTCAGCTTCTGGTGATTTCTCCTGTCCACCTGGTGAATCTGGGCATACTGGGGCAACGCGGCAACTGCCTCATGTACACAGACAACCCTCTCCTCCTACCACCCAACACTACAACCTGTGGGAGAGGCACTTACATAGCCAAATTGTAAGCAAAGCTCTCTCCAGCCAAGAATGTGCTAGACAGTCAAGAGGAGAAGGTTAACACCTGCACTACACCTCAAGCAACTCATAGCCCTTCAAAACCCACACCATCAACGCCCACACATAGCAACCCTAAACCCACATATGCGGAGGCCCTTAACATTAATCTGCCCAAGCAACAAGGACCTCCAAAGCTGAAATGCAAACAAACACCAGTCACAACCAAAGTGACACATAGCTCACAACACATGCAACACCAAACAACTGCCCCTAAGGCAAGACAATGTACCCAGCACTTTAGTCATAGGTGACTCTATAGTCAGGCACACTGATGTCCCACTCACCAGGCTGAACAAGGAGAGAATTACAGTCAGCTGCCTGTCGGGTGCCAGGATTCACCAAATAACACATGCACTCAAGTCACTCCACAACAAGTACAAATATGACTCTGTCATTGTCCATGTTGGAGTGAATGACTTGAGATGTACCTCCCTGGACTGCATGAAAAGAGACATGGAAGAGCTCTCAGATCATGTGGCCCAGGCAGGTATGACCCTAGCCCTGAGTAGCATCTTGCCTTCACCCAGAATGATACCACAGTATAAGGCTAAGCTTCTGGTGTCATTCAAAGGGGATCCAGTATCTGTCTGCTTGGGAAGACATGATCGACAAACCACAATGCTTTGCTAGAGATGGTCTGCACCTGTCATCTCTGGGATTCAGGTTACTGGCTAAAGCTCTTGCCACACCTATAGTGCCTTTTTTAGGCAAGATTCAAAGGACAAAACCACCACCATAACAGATACACACATGCAAAATCTGAAGGTAATGCTACTCAATGCTAGAAGTCTAAACCTCAAAATGCACTCTCTTGAGGCACTCCTAAAAATGAAGAACATCGATATCTGTGCAGTAACTGAGACCTGGTTCAAAGCTCCAGAGAGCACCCCTGCAATACCAGGCTACAACTCTTACCACACTTTTCAACCACAAAACCAAGACCAAAACACTAAAGGTGGAGGAGTGTCCATATTCACCAAGGATATTCACACCTCCAGGTTCGTTGCCCAACACAATGCATCTGAAATTCTCCAGGTGCAACTAGCACTCGGTAAGACTGAAATCCAAATTGTAGCTTGCTACAGATCCCTCACCATGCCCCAAGATTCTCACTACACCTTTCTAAATATACTGAAAAATATTAAGATACAACCAAACACCCTAATACTGGGTGATTTCAACTACACTGCCATTAACTGGGAAAACTACTCCGGTACCAACTCCTTTTCCCAACGGTTCTTAGAATTCATAAATTCCAATGCCCTGGATCAGCTAATCCATTGTCCCACCAGGGGCCCCAATATCCTAGACCTGGTCATTACCAACATGGGAGATAGATGCTCCACACCAGTGGTCATCCCCTCATTGGTCAGGTCTGACCATAAGCAAATCACACTGGACATCCAGATCCCACCCCCAACACCAGTAAGGAAACCTCCTTAAAAAACTTCTCCAAAGCCAACTTCATGATACTGAAGTCAGAAGTGACAAATTTCATGACACCCATGCAGACGGGATCTGAAAGTTCGACTGCAGAATCCTACACTAAGGCACTGTATGAGCACATCTACTCGTGCATAAATCTTGCCATCCCAAATAGAACCAAGATGCTCTCCTCCAAAAAAAGGAAGCCAATCTTGCGGTCCCCTGCTATAAACATACTATACAACAGAAGGAAGAAACTGTTGCAGAAAAGAGGAAAATCCCAGGATGCAAAAAACTCCCTCACCAGCCTCAGTAAGAAGCTGAGATCCCTCATAAAACCCTCAAAAGCTAGTTACAAAAATAAAATTGCCAAAGATTCCAAAGACAATCACAAGGCATTATATAGTTATGTCAAGAATCTAAATGGCAATGCTCAGATCTGCTCTGAGCTACAACAGAATGGCATTAAATATACTGATCCCAAGGATATTGCCAATAACCTGGCAGATTGATTTAGTGCTAACTTCACCCCCTTCTCACCCCCTAAAGGGCCCATCTCAATACCAAAAGATTGCCAAATTCTGGTAATCACGGCCACACAGGTAGGAACGACACTCTCCAAAGCTAAGAATGCAGCATCCATGGGACCAGATGACATCCTGGGCTGTGTACTACATGACCTACAAAATGAACTGGCACCTCACCTAAGTGTCATGTTTAATCATAGCCTCACCTCAGGCTTCATGCCCACTGAGTGGTGCACAGCTACAGTTATCCCACTCCACAAGGGGGGATCCACCTTGGATTCTGGGAACTACCGTCCCATCAGTCTGATGAGCCTGATCTGCAAGGGCATGGAACGCATTATCATGGAACTTATAAACAAAGACATTGGCAACCTTCAAACACTGGATCCCACCCAGTTTGGGTTTGTGAAGGGCCAATCTTGTCTCCTGAACCTGATTGACTTCTTCGAATCAGTCCCCAGAGCTGTGGACAAGGGTAAGGTGGTCCACACAGCCTATCTGGACCTCGCCAAGGCTTTCAACACCATCCCCCATTGTGGAATCATAGATAAACTTGCTAAGCTGGGCATAAATCCCTACATCACCCGATGGGTTGCCAACTGGCTTACTGACAGAATCCAGACTGTAAAAGTAGCCGACTCCAAATGCAGCTCCAGATGAGTGACAAGTGGAGTACCTCAGGGTTCAGTCCTAGGACCACTCTTGTTTGGCATCTACTTCTCTGAAGTACAGGCCAATACTAAGGGACTCTGGCTAACAAAGTTCACAGATGACTGCAAACTGGAAGCCAGTATTGAATCCCCAAATGATGTGGATATTCTACAAAAGGGCCTTACAGAAACAGATGTCTGGTGTCAGAGCCATGGGCTCAAGCTTACTGCCAAGAAATGTATATTTATCCCCTTTGGAAAAAAACATGTACCCATGTATTACCACATAGGTGGCAGTACACTAAACATCAAAAGTGTGATGAGAGGCTTAGGGACACAGGTGGACAGTGGTCTCACCTTCGATAACCACATCGCCACAACAGTCAGGACAGCCTTCTATGTGACAGACATCATCACTAAGGGCTTTTCATCCAGAAAAAAGGAGGTCATTGTCCCACTGTACTCATCCCTCATTTGACCCATTATAGAGTATAACATCCCGTTTGGTATGTACCTCACAAGACATCTGCAACAGCTGGAAAGGCCGCAGAAATACCTCACTAAAAGAATCACAGGCCTAAAGCAGATGCCATATGCTGACCGTCTAAAAAAACACCAGCTATACTCTGTGGCATATCATCTACTCAGAGGTGATCTCTGCTTAACATACAAGGCCATGTCAAACCCTGAGCAGTTGTGCATGCTCCACTTAAAGAAATCCCAGTCCCTCAGAGCCACACGCTCCAGGGATCTAAACCTTGTCATCACAATGAACAAAACATGCTGGAGGGATAGGTTCCTGACCCATAGACTCCTCATACTCTGGAATAGACTGCACATACATGTCAAGCAGAGCACCTCCTTGGCCGTCTTCAAAAGGAACCTTGATGATTGGATGGGAGATAGGAAATTCACCCCGTTGTTCATGCCAGTCGCCCTGCTAGACAGGGGTCCATGGAAGTAAATATCGTTGGAAGAAATATCCAGGGAATTGTTATGGCTGGGCTTGTATAGGCCCCAGGGCCGATAGCCTAGTACCAACCTATGAATCTATGAACCTAAATTTGTTTCTGTTAGTGAGTCAATTTGCTATCCAGCTTGCTTCATAAGTGTTTACATTTACTTTGATTAACATGCTGAAAATGCCAGAATGTAAGACATTTTCAAAGCCTTCATCAGGTAGAGCTGAGCATTGTTTACTGATTTGCTTTGATCCAAACTATAAATGATTTGCTTAATGAACTACAGCAAGTTTAAGAGGAAGGATATATCTTTAATGACTCCAGACTGGTTTGCATCAAGGACTTGTAGAGTAGCAATGCCCTTCTTAGTAAGTTCCATAATAATATGCTCCATTGCCTTACAAATATATCTTATAGGTTCATAGGCTGATACTAGGCTATTGGCCCAGAGGCCCTTATAAGCCTAGTCATGAATTTCGCCCATGTTCCCTCAAAGTCAGCACCTTTTTCCCCTTCCCAGCAGGGACACAGGTGGGATCCCAGGGGTATATTTTCTGTTTCCCATCCAGTTATGAAAGGTTCCTCTTAAAGAGGACTAGAGAGGTAATCTGCTTGACATGGAGAGGAAGTCTATTCCACAGATAGGGGAGTATTTGGGACACAAATCTATTCCGCCAACAAGTTCTATTAATGTCACAGACCAGGTTAAGGCCTTGCATGCAGGTTACACGAGTGGAGTTTGTCTTACGGATATGCAGCAACTCTATCAAGGCTGGGTCTGAAATGGCCTTGTATGCCAGACACAGGTCACCTTTGAGCAGTCTGTATGAGACTGAGTAGAGGGACAAGGCTTTTAACCTATCTGTATAGGATAGGTGTTTGAAACCCTGGATTTTCCTGGTCAGGAAGCTCTGTGGTCTTTCCAACTGCTGCATGTGCTTGGCAAGGTACATGCTGAAGGAGGAATTGTACTCAATAATGGGTCTGATAAGGGAGGAGTACAGGATTGTTATAACCTCCTTGTTTCTGGATGAAATACCCTTATTTATGAGGTGAGCCATGTAGAAAGCCTTCTGTACAATGGAGGCAATGTGGTGGTCAAAAGTCAGGTTGCTATCAACCTGGGTGCCCAAGTCCCTCACGAATGATGGCATGCTTAGTACATTGTTATTATTGTGATAATTAACGGGGATGACATTTTCCCCAAAAGGGATAATGATGCATTTCCTGGCATTCAGTTTGATGCCATGCTTCTGCCACCAGTCATTAGTTTGGGTAAGACCCTCTTGGAAGATGTTCACATCACTAGGGGAATTTAAGACAGCACCCAGCTTGCAGTCATCTGCAAATTTGGTCAGCCACAGACCACTGGTTTTGGCTTGCACCTCAGAAAAGTATATCCCAAGCAGTAGAGGCCCCAAGACCAATCCTTGGGGTACACCGCTCATTACTGGTCTACTACTAGAGGTGGCTTCCCCTACTTTGACTGAGTGGATTCAGTCAGTGAGCCAGTTAGCTACCCATCTGGTAACATATGGGTTGATGCCTAGCTGGGTGAGTTTGTCTATTATGCCCAAGTGGGGAATAGTTTCAAAGGCTTTGGCTAGGTCAAGGTAGGTGGTGTGCACCATCTTCCCCTCATCCATGGCTTTGGTGACTAATTCAAAGAAGTCGACCAAGTTTAACAGGCATGATCTCCCTTTGACAAAACCAAACTGTGTTGATAAACTTATTGATCTGTAGTCACTAGGGTCAGTGGTAGCGCCTCCTTTGTGCAGTGGTATGATTACAGATGTTCTCCAAACCTTGTGTACTAGTCCAGAGGAGAGGCCACGATTAAATAACTTTACTAGCACTTCAGAAAGAGTTCACTTGATGCTGGCAAATAAGCACATTGTCTGGACCCATGGAACTTGTGTTCTTGGTCTTTTGACCTGTTCTGAGGTGATTAGTGGGTGGTGTGGACATACTAATATGCATAGGAATGTTAGGGAGAGATAGGGGTATGAAATTTTAACTAAAGTTTTCAGCTAATATATTGGCTATGCCCTGCAGGACTGAGTATGTGGTATTGTTATGCATTAGTTCAGTAAAATTCTATGTGCTGCTTCTGAAATTTCCAACATAGTTATAAAATGTTGTCCTTAACATATGTGGGAATTTTTGATTCCTACTTATCTTTGGAGGATGTAAGTTCCTTATTTATCCTTGCGAATTTAGTTTCAGTGGGTAGCTTATTCAATTTATTCCTACATATAATGAGTTTTAATAACTTTCTTCCTTTTATTGTGCAGTTTGCTTATACTAGAATGCTTATACTAGAATTCCACCATAGGGATTTGTTTATAAACTTAACATTATATTTATGACAGATAGTGGCCAATGTTTCTATGCAAACACTGAGGTGAGATTATAAACTGTTTGTAAGTGCAGCAATGTTTGATATTATATCATCAACAGACAGTAGATGATTAAATTTCATCAGGTCATTGGCAAGCTGCAATACACTAACCCTTCAGTAATCCCTAAAGACAATGGGGTTTGACGGTAAACCTAGCTTAACCCTCATAGTGAATTTTTACTGCTCATCGGTAGAGCACAGATGGTTCGTATTTGTTAGGGTTAAATTATATCTTTTTGAATACCTAGTTGGAATTTGAACTATTTGGCCTAAGGAATTAGCATTTATGAAATCAATAAAGTGTTGCACATATATATTTGTGGAAGTGTAGATTTCTCACTTTATGAAAGCATAGTTAAAATCTCCTTGGAGATTAGTGTTTGGTTCAATGGGAAGGGACATTGTTTGGATATTCCTTGTGGGGTGTGGGAGAAATACAGGGTTCTGTGGATGGCTAGAATGGGGTACATCCTCTAACGGATCATAATGGAGATAAGGAAGATGTTGAGGTCATTGCCTTACCATATGGGTCTTGATATAGTTTGACTTCTTAGCAATATGGACAAATCACCTGCTGCTACAAAGTCATCGCAGAATGTGGGTTTAAATGAGTGATAGAAAACTGAAACCTGGTACTTATGGGATGCTATTATTATACCAGAACAATACTGTCACATATGGGGTGCTATTATTACACAGAAAGTATGTTGGTACTCAAAGGGTTCAGTTATTACACTGGAAACATGCTGGCACTTATGGGATGCTATTATTAAACAGGATCCATGCTGGCCTTGATCTGGTGACACTATTACACTGGAACCATACTGGCCTTTAGGTGGTGCTATTATTACACTGGAACCATGCTGGTCTTTACATGGTGCTGTTATTACACTGGAACCATGCTGGCCTTTACATGGTGCTATTATTAAACTGGAACCATGCCAGCCTTTATGTGGTGCTATTATTACACTGGAACCATGCTGGCCTTCACATGGTGCTATTATTACACTGGAACCATGCTGGCCTTCACATGGTGTTATTAATACATTGGAACCATGCTGGCCTTTACATGGTACTATTATTGCATTGGAACCACGATGGCCTTTACACGGTGCTATTATTACACTGGAACCCTGCTGGCCTTTAAATGGTGCTATTATTGCACTGGAACAATGCTGGCCTTTACATGGTGCTATTATTACACTGGAACCATGCTGGCCTTTACATGGTGTTATTATTACACTGGAACCATGCTGGCCTTTACATGGTACTATTATTGCACTGGAACCATGATGGCCTTTACACAGTGCTATTATTACACTGGAACCCTGCTGGTCTTAACACACTGCTATTATTACACTGGAGCCATGCTGGCCTTTACATGGTGCTATTATTACACTGGAACCATGCTGGCCTTTACATGGTGCTATTATTACACTGGAAAAGTGCTGGCCTTTACATGGTGCTATTATTACACTGGAGCAATGTCGGCATTTACATGTTGCTATTATTACACTGGAACCATGCTGGCCTTTATGTGGTGCTATTATCACATTGAAACCATGCTGGCTTTTACATGGGGCTATTATTGAACTGGAACCATGCTGGCCTTTACATGGTGCTATTATTACACTGGAATCAAGCTGGCCTTTACATGGTGCTATTATTACACTGGAACCATGATGGCCTTTTCATGGTGCTATTATTACAATGGAACCATGTTGGCGATTACGTGGTGATTACACTGGAGCCATGCTGGCCTTTACATGGAGCTATTATTACACTGGAACCATGCTGGCCTTTACATGGTGCTATTATTACACTGGAACCAGGCTAGCATTTAAGTGGTTATTACACTGGAACCATGCTGGCCTTTACGTGGTGCTATTATTACACTGGAACCATGCTGGCATTTACATGGTGCTATAATTACACTGGAACCATGTTGGCCTTTACATGGAGCTATTATTACACTGGAACTACACTGGCCTTTACATGGTGCTATTATTACAATGGAACCATGCTGGCCTTTACATGGTGTTATTATTACATTGGAACCATGCTGGCATTTGCGTGGTGATTACACTGGAACCATGCTGGCCTTTAATGTTGCTATTACTACACTGGAAACACGCTGGCCTTTATGTGGTACTATTATTACACTGGAACATTACTGGCCTTTATGTGGTGCTATTATTACATTGGAACCATGCTGGCCTTTATATGGTGCTATAATTACACTGGAACCATGCTGGCCTTTATGTGGTGCTATTATTGCACTGGAACCATGTTGGCCTTTACATGGTGCTATTATTACACTGGAACATTGATGGCCTTTACGTAGTGCGATTATTACACTGGAACCATGCTGGCCTTTAAATGGTGCTATTATTACACTGGAACCATGCTGGCCTTTACATCGTGCTATTATTACACTGGAATCATGCTGGCCTTTATGTGCTGTTATTATTACACTGGAACCATGGTGGTCTTTATGTGGTGCTATGATTACTTTGAAGCCATGCTGGCCTTTATGTGGTGCTGTTATTACATTGGAACCATGTTCGCATTTACATGGTGCTATTATTACATTGGAATCATGCTGGCCTTTACATAGTGCTTTATTACACTGGAACCATGCTGGCCTTAACATGGTGCTATTATTACAGTTGGACCATGCTGGCCTTTAAGAACTGCAATTATTACACTGGAAACATGCTGGCCTTTATGTGGTGCTTTTATTACACTGGAACCATGCTGGCCTTTAACTGGTGCTATTATTACACTAGAACCATGCTGGCCTTTATGTAGTGCTATTATTACACTGGAACCATGCTGGCCTTGATGTGGTGCTATTATTACACTGGAACCATGCTGGCCTTTACATGGTATTGTTATTACACTGGAACCATGCTTGCGTTTAGGTGGGGATTACACTGGAACAATGCTGGCACTAATGTGGTGCTATTATTACACTGGAACATAGCTGGCTTTTACATGGTGTTATTATTACACTGGAACCATGCTGGCCTTTACATGGTGCTATTATTACACTGGAACCATGCTGGCCTTTATGTGATGCTATTATTACACTGGAATCATGCTGGCCTTTATGTGGTGCTATTATTACACTGGAATCATTCTGGCCTTTACATGGTGCTATTATTACACCAGAACCACACTAGCCTTTATGTAATGCTATTATTACACTGGAACCATGCTGGCCTTTATGTGGTGCTATTATTACACTGGAATCATGCTGGCCTTTACATGTTGTTATTATTACACTGAAAGCATGCTTGCATTTACATGATTGCACTGGAACAATGCTGTACTTGATGTGGTGCTATTATTACACGAACATTGCTGGCCTTTACATGGTGTGATTATTACACAGCAACCATGCTGGCCTTTAGATGGTGCTATTATTACACTGCAACCATGCTGGCCTTTACATGGTGCTATTATTACATTGGAGCCATGTCGGTGTTTACATGGTGCTATTATTACACTGAAACCATGCTGGAGTTTATGTGGTGCTATTATTACATTGAAACCATGCTGGCCTTTACATGGGGTTATTATTGCACTGGAACCATGCTGGCCTTTACATGGTGCTATTATTACACTGGAATCAAGCTGGCCTTTACATGGTGCTATTATTACACTGGAACCATGATGGCCTTTTCATGGTGCTATTATTACAATGGAACCATGTTGGCGATTACGTGGTGATTACACTGGAGCCATGCTGGCCTTTACATGGAGCTATTATTACACTGGAACCATGCTGGCCTTTACATGGAGCTATTATTACACTGGAACCATGCTGGCCTTTACATGGTGCTATTATTACACTGGAACCATGCTAGCATTTAAGTGGTTATTACAATGGAACCATGCTGGCCTTTACGTGGTGCTATTATTACACTGGAACCATGCTGGCATTTACATGGTGCTATAATTATACTGGAACCATGTTGGCCTTTACATGGAGCTATTATTACACTGGAACCACACTGGCCTTTACATGGTGCTATTATTACAATGGAACCATGCTGGCCTTTACATGGTGTTATTATTACATTGGAACCATGCTGGCATTTGCGTGGTGATTACACTGGAACCATGCTGGCCTTTAATGTTGCTATTATTACACTGGAACATTACTGGCCTTTATGTGGTGCTATTATTACATTGGAACCATGCTGGCCTTTATATGGTGCTATAATTACACTGGAACCATGCTGGCCTTTACATGGTGCTATTATTACACTGGAACCATGCTGGCCTTTATGGTGCTATTATTACACTGGAACCATGCTGGCCTTTACATGGTGCTATTATTACACTGGAACCATGCTGGCCTTTATGTGATGCTATTATTACACTGGAATCATGCTGGCCTTTATGTGCTGTTATTATTACACTGGAACCATGGTGGTCTTTATGTGGTGCTATGATTACTTTGGAGCCATGCTGGCCTTTATGTGGTGCTGTTATTACATTGGAACCATGTTCGCATTTACATGGTGCTATTATTACATTGGAATCATGCTGGCCTTTACGTAGTGCTTTATTACACTGGAACCATGCTGGCCTTAACATGGTGCTATTATTACAGTTGGACCATGCTGGCCTTTAAGAACTGCAATTATTACACTGGAAACATGCTGGCCTTTATGTGGTGCTTTTATTACACTGGAACCATGCTGGCCTTCATATGTTGCTATTATTACACTAGAACCATGCTGGCCTTTATGTTGTTCTGTTATTATACTGGAAAGATGTTGGCCATTATATGATGCTATTATTATACTGGAACCATGCTGGTCTGTATGTGGTGCTATTATTACACTGGAAACACGCTGGCCTTTATCTGGTGCTATTATTACACTGGGACCATGCAGGCCTTTATGTGGTGCTATTATTACACTGGAACCATGCTGTCCTTTAACTGGTGCTATTATTACACTAGAACCATGCTGGCCTTTATGTAGTGCTATTATTACACTGGAACCTTGCTGGTCTCGATGTGGTGCTATTATTACACTGGAACCATGCTGGCCTTTACATGGTATTGTTATTACACTGGAACCATGCTTGCGTTTAGGTGGGGATTACACTGGAACAATGCTGGCACTGATGTGGTGCTATTATTACACTGGAACATAGCTGGCTTTTACATGGTGTTATTATTCCACTGGAACCATGCTGGCCTTTATGTAATGCTATTATTACACTGGAACCATGCTGGCCTTTATGTGATGCTATTATTACACTGGAATCATGCTGGCCTTTATGTGGTGCTATTATTACACTGGAATCATTCTGGCCTTTACATGGTGCTATTATTACACCGGAACCATACTAGCCTTTATGTAATGCTATTATTACACTGGAACCATGCTGGCCTTTATGTGGTGCTATTATTACACTGGAATCATGCTGGCATTTACATGTTGTTATTATTACACTGAAAGCATGCTTGCATTTACATGATTGCACTGGAACAATGCTGTACTTGATGTGGTGCTATTATTACACGAACATTGCTGGCCTTTACATGGTGCTATTATTACACAGCAACCATGCTGGCCTTTAGGTGGTGCTATTATTACACTGCAACCATGCTGGCCTTTACATGGTGCTATTATTACATTGGAGCCATGTTGGTGTTTACATGGTGCTATTATTACACTGGAACCATGCTGGCATTTATGTGGTGCTATTATTACATTGAAACCATGCTGGCCTTTACATGGGGCTATTATTGCACTGGAACCATGATGGCCTTTTCATGGTGCTATTATTACAATGGAACCATGCTGGTGATTATGTGGTGATTACACCTGAGCCATGCTGGCCTTTACATGGAGCTATTATTACACTGGAACCACGCTGGCCTTTACTTGGTGCTATTATTACACTGGAACCATGCTAGCATTTAAGTGGTTATTACACTGGAACCATGCTGGCCTTTACATGGTGCTATTATTACACTGGAACCATGCTGGCCTTTATGGTGTGCTATTATTACACTGGAACCATGCAGGCCTTTACCCGGTACTATTATTACACTGGAGCCATACTCGTCTTTACGTGGTGCTATTATTACATTGATACTAATCTGGCCTTTACATTGTGCTATTATTACACTAGAACCATGCTGGCCTTGATGTGGTGCTATTATTACACTGGAACCATGTATTACACTGGAATCATGCTGGCCTTGATGTGGTGCTATTATTACACCAGAACCATGCTGGCGTTTACAAGGTGCTAGTATTACACTGGAACCATGCTGGCCTTTATGTGGTGCTATTATTACACTGGGGCCATGCTGGCCTTTATGTGGTGTTATTATTACACTGGAGCCATGCTGGCCTTTAGATGGTACTATGATTAGACTTGAACCATGCTCACCTTTACATGGTGCTATTATTACACTGGAACATGTTGGTGTTTACATGAAGCTATTATTACTCTGGAACCATGTTGGCATTTGCACGGTGCTATTATTACATTGGAACCATGTTGGCTTTTATGGGTGCTATTATTACACTGGAACCATAATGCTGGCCTTTACATGGTGCCATTATTGCACTGGAACCATGCTGGCCTTTATGTGGTGCTACTATTACATTGGAACCGTGTTGGCTTTTATGGGTGCTATTATTACACTGGAACCATAATGCTGGCCTTTACCTGGTGTTATTATTAAACTGGAACCATGCTGGCCTTGATGTGGTGCTATTGTTACACTGGAATCATACTGGCCTTCACATGGTGCTATTACTACACTGGAACCATGCTGGCCTTTATGTGGTGCTATTATTATATTGGAACCATGTTGGCCTTTACATGGTGCTATTATTACACTGGATCCTTGCTGGCCTTTATGTGATGCTATTATTGCATTGGAACCATGTTGGCCTTTACATGGTGTTATTATTACACTGGAGCCATGCTTGCCTTTACATGATGCTATTATTATACTGAAACCATGCTGGCCTCTACGTGGTGTTATTATTACACTGGAGCCATGCTGGCCTTTTCATAGTGCTATTATTACACTGGAACCATGCTGGCGTTTATGCAGTCATTATACTGGAATCATGCTGGCCTTTACATGGTGCTATTATTACATTGGAACTATGCTGGCCTTTACTTGGTGCTATTATTACATTGGAACCATGCTGGCCTTTACATGGAGCTGTTATTACACTGGAACCATGCTGGCCTTTATGTGATGCTATTATTATACTGGAACCATGCTGGCATTTACATGGTGCTATTATTACACTGGAACCATGCTGGGCTTTACATGGTACTATTATTGCACTGGAACCATGCTGGCCTTTACGTTGTGCTGTTATTACATTGGAACCATGCTGGCCTTTATGTGGTGATATTATTACACTGGAACTATGCTGGCCTTTACATCATGCACTTATTTCATTGGAACCATGCCACCTTTACATGGTGCTATTATTACACTGTAACCATGTTGGCCTTTGCACGGTGCTATTATTACACTGGAACCATGCTGGGCTTTACATGGTACTATTATTGCACTGGTACTATGCTGGCCTTTACATGGTGCTATTATAATTCTGGAACCATGCTGGCCTTGATGTGGTGCAATTATTACACTGGAACCATGCTGGCCTTTACATTGTGCTATTATTACACTGGAACCATGCTGGCCTTTACATGGTGCTATTATAATTCTGGAACCATGCTGGCCTTGATGTGGTGCAATTATTACACTGGAACCATGCTGACCTTTACATGGTGATATTATTACACTGGAACCATGCTGGCCTTTACATGGTGCTATTATTACACTGGAACCATGCTGGCCTTTACATGGCGCTATTATTACACTGGAACCATGCTGGCCTTTACATGGCGCTATTATTACACTGGAACCATGCTGGCCTTGATGTGGTGCTATTATTACACTGGAACCATGCTGGCCTTTACATGGTGCTATTATTACACTGGAACCATGCTGGCCTTTACATGGCGCTATTATTACACTGGAACCATGCTGGCCTTGATGTGGTGCTATTATTACACTGGAACCATGCTGGTCTTTACATGGTACTATTATTACACTGGAACCATGATTGAGTATCCTGTTGACCGAACCTACATCTTGGAGGTAACTGAGATTTGGGCAGGAATGTCTTAAGCTCCTCAGCATAACATGTCTTATTTGCTGATTTAAAAGAAGGTGGACATGGTTATGTGTGGTGAGTGTCAGTACTGTCAACCTGATAGATGCTGCTAATATGTTCGGATTAAAGGCTGGCAGCCAAGGTTAATAAATGTTATCCCTTCGTGTGTACTGATTCAATCAGCAGTATAAGCAGATAGCTATCAGTAAGCATCAGGAAATTGTTACATGGTTTCTAGATGGTGCTAGAGACTGCAATCCCATGGTTTCCATTATCTGGTATGTTCAGATGCAGTAATGAGGTTATAACAGTTAAGGGCATTTTAATTTTATTGTAAGAGGAGATAAAATTACATTTACTGGGAGATGAGATGAGATTAAGTAGAGATGTAAAACAGTATAACAGAGGGAAAGCACAAGACGTAGTTGAGGGGTACAGCCGTAGCAGAAGGATTACATGTAATGCAATAACAGGTCAATACTCTGGTAGGCAGTTTATGCAACAGTCAGTATGCAAATACTAAAAGTGACTAGCAGGCCAGCTCAGTTTAGAATTGCATTTGAAATTTGGCCTGGTTTATAACAATTGAAATTCTGGCTCATTTTTCACAAGACAATTACAATAGAGTGAACAGTAGCAGCAGCTGACAAATAGAATTACAGTGCGAGAGACAGCACAGCTAGTAACAGGTAGTATGATGGGTCTAGAACTAATGCGTGAATGGCCATTTCACCGAATCCTAAACGGCCGGGCATACTTCCGTGAAAGTGCTTTTCATTGAAGAAGCACTTTTGCGGAAGTATGCCTGCAGGTAGAGGGAGTTGTGGGGGAGTGACTGTTGTGGAGATCGTACTACGGTGCGGATAAGGGAATTTTTTCCTTTTCCCCACTGTAGTGCGATCTCGGAGTGAGAATATTAAAGTAGGGGTGGTGTGGGGGGGCAGGGGGTTCCCCCCCCCTGCATAAATGCTTTTTTATTGCTTTTTTTCTTTTTTTTTTTTAATGCACTTTAACAAAAGTGCTTTTTTGGTGAAAGCACTTTCGTTAAAGTGTGATCGGTGAAGTTGGATTCGGACTGTTGAAGTTTCTTTCAACAGTCCTAGATCCAGTATGATATACTGCCCATATACAATTACAGTGAGAGCGACACTACAGCTAGCAACATGTAATATGATATACTGGCCAAATACAATTACAGTGAGAGTGACACTACAGCTAGCAACATGTAATATGATATACTGGCCAAATACAATTACAGTGAGAGCGACACTACAGCTAGCAACAGGTAATATGATATACTGACCAAATACAATTACAGTGAGAGCGACACTACAGCTAGCAACAGGTAATATGATATACTCGCCAAATACAATTACAGTGAGAGCGACACTACAGCTAGCAACATGTAATATGATATACTCGCCAAATACAATTACAGTGAGAGCGACACTACAGCTAGCAACAGGTAATATGATATACTGGCCAAATACAATTACAGTGAGAGTGACACTACAGCTAGCAACATGTAATATGATATACTGGCCAAATACTATTACAGTGAGAGTGACACTACAGCTAGCAACATGTAATATGATATACTCGCCAAATACAATTACAGTGAGAGTGACACTACAGCTAGCAACCGGCAGTATGATATCTTAGCAAAATGGCTTGGTTCCCATAACAGCAGAGGGATGGCAGTAGCTGTAGTTGACAGAGGTATGACTCAGTTGTGGCAGTTTACAAACACAGTTACAGTAACAGCAAAAGCAATAACACAATATGTGAATAGAAATACCACAACAGAGTGCAACAAGTAAAAACAAATGTAAAAACAGTTACAATGAAAGCAGTAACAACAACTGGTGGTCACTCCAGGAATGACCAAGAAAGATGGCAAAGATCCACAGAAGTAGAGAAATGTGAACTGAAACAATAACACAAAGAAGCAAGTACAACTGCAGTGGCAACAAAAGAATGTCAGAACAGAGGTTCAGTGAAGGCAGTAAAATTATTTTATGACATGGTGGATGTATTCCTTGGAATTTAAGTACAGTGGAAATAACAGAAAGAAACTGCAGAGAGAGATAGAGAGAGAGGGGTGGGGGGGTGGGGCAAGTCTACACTAGACCTGTAAAGCCATAAGTGTAAGGGTTGGCAAACTTGTTCTAGAAAGGGTGGAAGTCTATAAAAGAATGCACACATAATCACACACACACGCACATGTGCTCAGCTATGAACAAGCTCAAAGCAGCTGTGGGCAAGTGTGCCCAGATGTACACAACTATGTATGTTACACTGACTCTGTTTAGCACACACTGATTTCTAACACAAAAAAACAATATGACCAGTGCAGATAAATGGCCCAACAGAAGAACAAGACAAAAATCCAATAGAAATAAATGAAGGACCAAGCCACAGCAAAAAAGGACATAATAAAGTTTAATTGTGAGCACTTTTACAGCAAATCAAACCACTTTATCACACAATTCAACAGAACACAGTGCATCACATTTACAATTCAAAATAGCCAATAAAATTCCTGCTGCCATTAATTATGCAAAACACTTATTAAACAGACAATAAAAGCAGTATTGTCAAATTGATATGTAAACTAAACATATAAAATATATATAAAAATGTATATATACTAAAACTACCTAATTAATTCCCTAGCTTGTAATATAAGTTTAATAGAAATTTTATCATTAAGACCTCTACCTACAGTGGCCTGCATCCTAATGGTCCGTGGTGATGCACTGTCTTCTGCTGAATTCTCTGATGAAGCAGCTTCATTTGCTGTGAAAGCCCTCATACAGTGATTTATATCAAAAAATTACACCACATCCAATGGATATTTTTACAAAACAAGATGGTATGAGTACTTGAAACTGTTAGAAACAGTTCTCAAGACGTTCCTCCAGGCTGTGTTTTTCAAATGTAACGTGATCTGATTTCAGTCAGAGACAAGTAGATGTCCTCAGGCATGCTCATGTACTTGCAGACCAACCCAACAGAACAATAACATTGGTACGCACACTGATTTTAACCACATAAACTAAAGCACACAGGCTAATTAAAAAAAGCACACCACTCCTGTAGCCAATAGCTGTGTAAATAAATATCTAACAAAACTCCATTATACCACATAGTCTTAAAATAACATCCTTCACCCTATATTTTTCAGCAGTTGTTTCTTGCATTTCTCTTTTCCTTTATTTATAATCGATCCACCCATGTTCTAATAATCCTCTTTCTCTTTTTTACAAATTCAAATGGATGCCGATGTCTGTTCCTAAGCAATAAGTGTAAGGGTTGGCAAACTTGTTCTGGAAAGGGTGGAAGCCTATAACAGAATGCACACATAATCACACACACACACACACACACACACACACACACACACACACACACACACACACACACACACACACACACACACACACACACACACACACACACACACACACACACACACACACACACACACACACACAAACATGCAGAAATGCATGCATCTGTGCAATTTGTGTGCAATTTCTGGAAGATGGAAGTAAACTGGAGCATCCCAAAAGATTGCAGAATGGCAGAATGACTAGCATTGACTGTCTCCCTAAAGTTACAAATCCCATATCCCCCTATTGTCAAAATTTCACCATTGAGAATAATTATAGAAAAAAAATATACAAACATGTATTAGCCTTCATTCAAGTCAGCCACATCTAAACTCATGCAGTATGGCTCTCGACTGAGTATCAATGCCTGCATTGCTTTTTCCACAGTCACAATGACTTTATTTGTCATTATATAGTTAAAGGTGACCAAACTGCTGCCATACAGGTAGAATAAAAAAAGATATTTTGCCCAGTAAATTACACTCCTTTAAGAAGTAAACTTGAACTTATTCGCTTTTCCAGTTTTATAATAACATGGTTTAAAAATATATTGCCAATAAACCAGTTTTAGATCTCTCTACATAATACTATTTCCAGCACTCTCATCCTGAAATTGTGAATGCCACAAGGCTCCACGTTATGCTCAATCATATTTTCTGTTTTTATTAATGAATTACCTTCCACAGCCTCCTGTCGTAATGTAATGCTATATTGGGAGAATATAGAACCTATAAATTCATGTATTAACAGCAGGAGCCAACAAAATCAAATACAACAGCAATTTCTACAACTTTGTTACTGGTTTTCCTTACAAAAACTGTCAACCCAAACAAAACTAATAATTTTTTGGTATCCCCCAGATATTGGCTAACAACAATATTATCAATTTACTGGATCCTTCCAATTAAAAATATTACCTGTTCATTCTTACAAATACTTCGGTATGTATGCATCATGACCCCCCCAATCTAATATTTATCCAACATACAGAAATTAGTGTTTCACATATAAATTACTGTTTTGAAGACCCTTGTTAACATAAAATGCTCAAATAATTTTCAGACTTCCTCATTCAGGAATTATACTTAGCAATTATTAAGGGTATCCTGTTCCTTAAACTGGAGTAGATGCTGCCACTAAAAGCTCTAGGGAATGCCCATACAACATGATTGCTGCAAACAGCAGAATATAAAATATGCAAATTTATAAAGCTTGCAG
Organism: Protopterus annectens; assembly: GCF_019279795.1. NCBI lineage: Eukaryota > Metazoa > Chordata > Ceratodontiformes > Protopteridae > Protopterus > Protopterus annectens. Next base: position 517,146,702 of record NC_056742.1, on the reverse strand, counting down.
GCTAATGTATTTATTATTTCTGCTACCTAACATATACCAGTTCTTTGCCACTTAACAAAAGAATCACATGATTGTTTGCTGCCAGTTTGCATATCCTACTCCATAAGGATTTCTCTGCCACTTTAGCTAACAAACTGAAACAGAATTAATGTCACTACCCTCTAAGAAATTGCCTTCCAGGGTCCAATAGCCCGATAACCCCCACCTCACAATCACTATCACAGAGTGAACATTCTAGAGGCTGCCAGTGAGAAAATCAACAAGCTCATGCTACTAATATCAAACTCTAGAGGACACCGTGAAAATCAACAAGCTCATGCTACTAATATCAAACTCTAGAGGACACCGTGAAAATCAACAAGCTCATGCTACTAATATCAAACTCTAGAGGACACCGTTAAAATCAACAAGCTCATGCTACTAATATCAAACTCTAGAGGACACTGTGAAAATCAACATAGTCTCTGCTTTGTATGAGAAAGCTGGTGGTGCTTACAGAATAAAACAGCACTGTTGGAGATGGTTCTAAACGTACAAGCTACCACATACAGGAGTTCCATATTATAGTGCCGGATCACCAGTGAAGACTGATAGAGACAAAGCTGATAAATGATGACAACAGAAAACTGGTAAAGACATAACAGCTTACAACTACTGGAGCTTAAACCAAATGCAGAGGGCAAATTCATGTCAGCTTCCTAGAAGAATTAATCAGCAAATCCTTAAATTGCAATGTCTACTCATGAGTTAATTAGCACACAGAACACTGCAACCTCCAAGGCTTGAAACCAATCTGCTTTGACAAATAATATTTAAACTTTTAAACTATGCTGACAAAAGGAGCTTATTAGAAACAAGTAAAGAGGGCCATCCAGTTTTGAGACATGATCTGGTGTGTGCCTGTTTCAAGACTTTGCTATGGTAACATCCCAGTGCAGGAGAGGCTTTCACTCAGACCATGTACATGTGCTACAAAAACAGCATTTTTGGCTAAATTTAAATATCAAGCTACTCCCAATATGAGGTATACAGTATAAAACTGCCTTTTTCATTCTTTTGAATCTGTCCTCCAATATCTTCAAGCAAGAATCCTGCTAGAAGAAATGGCTAACAACAAGCAGTGTGCCCCACAGAAGAAAAAGCCAAAGAATCTTAGTATAACAAGGTCTAAACAAAGTACTGGTCCTAGAAAACTCATTATAGTCCCATCTGCTAAGCATTTACTGCATTTGAACAGCCTCACAAATGGAATCGGCCTTAATGAAGCTATCACCAACCAGAAGAGCCTCATTGGCATCCCTCCAGTAAGCCAGTATTTTAGTACGGCTAATTTGCTCACAAACAGATCTAAAATTCCAAACCAACAGGATCAATATGACATATAAACTAATGAAAAAAATTAAAATAAAAAATGGAGTACCCCGTCACCTCATATGATTAGCTATTAGCCACAGGGAGGAAAAATTTAATACAACTTGTCTGGCAGAAACAACTTTAGTAAGTAAGATTCCAGTTTTCTACTACATGATGTTTGCTAATGCACTATTTTGTTTGTGAGAACTATAAATGTGAGTTGACTGTACACTTAACAGTGGGCATCCCTGCAGCTGACTTCTTAAAAATATACCAGGTTTATTTTATTGGTCAGGCATTGTCTAGCAACATAGATGTCCAGTGCTTGATTGACTGCTGTACTACACCTCTTACCCTCTTAGCACAAGATATAAGGACAATGCCTATAATAATGGTGGTGGTGGGGGGGCAAAGGCCACAAATAGTGACAGATTTTAAATATTTTCTTACAAACTTAGTTGCTTGAATAACAGGATTTGTGTTAGCATGCTTTTTCTGATATGAAGTCTGAAACTCAAATGGATGTCATTATTTACTGACTTCAATCCTCAGTGATTTGCCAGAAATCCATTAAAGTTATGTGGAACAAACCAAAATATGAGGGAAAATCCTGACATTCTGGAAAAAACTCTAGACAGTTGAGATGTATGTACTGTAATTGTTTATCCCTTTAATTGTTATTTGTATTTTTTTATGGGCAGGGGAATCAAACACACCATTTAAATAACATGTTAAGCATTTATCTTGGTAAAAAAATAATGCTGGTGTTTATGTTTTCAGGACAATAAGGTGGCTAATACACATGCCTGAGTATTTATCAAATTGTGGGATGGTTGTGTCACTGAAATCTTAAAGAACAACCCTACAGTATGTTTAATGGTCTTCATAAATGTTTAAACTGTTCTGGATCTTCTGCAGTCTTCAGTGGATAAAGGAGGTCATTGGACACCAGCAACTTGTAACTCTCCTCATGGAGGATTACTAACAGGGTCAGTTTATGGTCCTATGACTCTCTAAATGTTTAGTTAACTTTTGGGTGCAATTGACTGCCTATAACCGGGAGAATCTTAAAGCAATTTTGATTGGACATTTTAAAGAAATTCCTAACTCAGTGATAAATGAAACAGTGGCCACGGTGGTGCAACGGTTAGCATTGCCGCCTCACAGCAAGAGGTTCTCCAGTTCGATTCTCAGCTGGGGTGCCTTCTGGCGGAGTCTGTATGTCCTCCCTGTGGTTGTGTGGGTTTCCTTCTGGTGCTCCGGTTTCCTCCCATATCCCAAAGACATGCTGTAGGTGGATTGGATACTCTAAATTGGCCCTAGGTGTGAGTGTGTGCATGTGTGTGCCTTCTGTGGAAGGTTGGGCACCGGGCTGGCAACTTGACACCGTAAAACTCTACTGCCAATCATGAGCGGACAGGTGATCAGCTGTGGCAACCCCTAACCAGGAAAAGGCCGAAAGACGAAGAAGAAGTGATAAATGGAACAGACCTTATGGTTGAGTCACACAATCAAGTGCAATAAAATGATCACTCCATCTATGACAGGTTTACACTTAATAAATACAAGATGGCTACACCACCCACGCAGTTCCAAACTTATAATCCCTTCCTCTAATCAGATAAATTATAACAGGCTTGATTATTGGCTACTCTCAGGCCATTGTGTTCCTTCGGTCACTTAGAGATAATTGTGTCCCAGTGACTGACAGCTTAACTGAACTGGCAGTAATGGTTCCAGGATGGCGTGCTTATGGGATGGAAGTTATAACTTTTTTATTTGCAGAAGATTCTATCATGCTGTCTAAGGTCTACTGAATGATATTTGTCACTTAGTTTATTTCAGGAGTTCATTTATCTTGTTAGACTTCTGTTTAACAAAAACATAATATTAACAAATTATTATTATTATTATATTAACAAAAATATAATATTTCATATATATAGCAGTTTCAATCCTACAAAACTCTGGGGTGACACTACTTTTTGAATGGGTATCATCAGCAACTAAATATTCATGTATTTATCTTCACATGCCCCCCCACACACACACACACACACATATAGTCCATGCTGGAGTTAAAATTTAAACAATGTGGAATAAATTGGAATCATTCATGGAGATTACTTCCCCTTCTGTTACTCAGTAGGAAAGAAGAGATCAAGATGCTTGTGGAATTTCAACTTTAATACATTTTGCAGTATACCTCCCCCATCAGATATGGTTCAGTAAAATAAATAAGTTGTGTTTACAATTTTTCTGGGATATTAAGGGAAGTATAACTAGATATGTCATGCAAACTCCATCCAGGCACTCTGCTCCCTCTACTGAGGATGCAGTCTTTCAGCCCTTTTAGAACTTTTTAAAGTTAATTAGAGTAATATTAAAGTAGTATTCATGGTGCCTAGTGTCCACCCATCCATACATCTTTTGTGCTTCAAAACTGTTATTCTATTAACTTGCCCTGGTGTCTAGTGTTAATTTTAGAGGTATAACAGCCTCCCTACACACACACACACACACACACACACACACACACACACACACACACACACACACACACACACACACGCACACTCTCATCTAAGAGCACTCGTCACACTGCATGCACACACTCATGCTTCCACACGCATACACACGCATACACACGCATACACACGCATACACACATGCACCCCCACCACCACCACTACCTGTCAGCTGAAGTCCTTGGCACTTGCCTCTAACACAGTCTCACCCATTGATGCTAGTAGTGGGTGAACATGAACTTTTGGCCAATGTAATCAAGTCTACCAGCCAAGCTAACTTATAGGCTAGATAAAAGCCTTACCCCAGGCATTTTTAGGGGAGAGCACATGCGATTGTGTAAAACCATTATGCTGGGCCTGTCTCTAAATCAGAAAGAGATCCTAGCAATGGTCACACCCTATGTTAGAGCTTATCACTGGGAGTGGCCCTTTCTGAATTTGGCCCATTATGCAAGCTTACATTGCAACCATCTAGACATTTTCTATGGTTTTAACAATAGGAGCAGATATCTATTAAAATGTGAGAAGAAATTGACACGTTGATAAGATTTTTCAACTTTGCTGGCAATGATATTAATGTTGCCATTATACATATATTTGTATCATTATGGCTTGTCCTGGCATCAGTTTTATAAGATTTGTTGGAAATTGAAATAGTGTGTTTATTTGTTTATGTTTAGTTAAGCATTAGCTCTATTATATGTTTTCTTTGTCAGTGCTTGTTTACTGTTAATGTTCTTAGTTTAGTTTTGGTTTTCAATAAAATTGTTGTAAAAAATAATTTTGAACTATATTTATGATTAATATATTTTTAAGGTTACCTATTGCAAACAAATATACTTATCAATGATAATATTTTGTTTTATTTGCATGTAACAACAGCAACACTCACAATGGCTGAGATTCATAGGCACACTGCACAGCTGAAATCGGTGGCAGTAACAGATATACACAGGTTGAATTCCTAGACACACTGCATAGCTGAAATCAGTGGTGGTAGCTGTGCATGGGTTGGATTCATAGACATACTACACAGCTGAAATGAGTGGCAGTAACAGTTGTGCATGGGTTGGATTCATAGACACGCTGTGCATGGGTTGGTTATTCTAAGACATGAACAAAGTGGCTGAAAAATGGTCACAATCATGTGGCATGCAGCCATGCTAATAAGTGCATAACAGTATGTAAGTTATGAACCATATGCAAATGAGGCATACTGATTATGCAAATGAAGGAACCCACCATGGCAGATTGATTCAGGAGTGTATAAAAACAAAGGAGTGCAGTGCAGCCACACATATCCATTTGGAACACCAACATCTGTGACTACATAATGGGAGCCATGTTAGGAAAAATACCGTCAATAGCACATCAGCATGTTTTGGGAGCCACTGTTGAAAAAAATACTCACTATATTGCAAATCATAGTTACCCATGCCAGTGGAAAAGGTATAGCCAGTGTTTGACATATGATCACCTGACAAACCAACAGATCATCAACCTTTTCTGAGTGGACAGGTAGACTTTAAGGGATGTAGTTGAAATGTTTAGCCCACAAGTGGAATGAAGAGGGATGCATGGTATACCCATTCTTATGAACAAAAAGCTATATGTAGCATTAACCATCCTAGTTGTAGAGACCTTCCAGCAAACTATAACAGCTGTTAGTAATATCACAGTAATCATTAACCAGCTCCTTGACGTTATGGTACAACATGTTAAGGAACATCTGCAACTCCCAAGGACAGTAGACTAGACATCCTACCCCATGGAGGCCTTTTATGATGGTGCCCTTTTATGACACCTCCCTTTTAACTGAGGTTCCAGGAGCTATACATTGTAAGAATGTTCCTATCATGGCTACACATGGCTTCAAAAAGAATCCCAGGGGTGGTGACTGGAAATTAACTTTGTTAAGTAAGGAATTAAAATGGTAACCTAGATTAAATGCTAGGTCTATTCCTGGTTTGAACGAGTATGTGTCAGTAAAACCTATTTTAAAAGAAAAGGCTGATTTTGTATAATGGTTTTACAAAGGTTAACTGACTTTTTACAAATCTTTACCTGAATTCAAGGGTTAACATGATGTATAATTAAGATGTTCATGTGATCAATTAGCAAATGCTAATTAGTTAAGTGTATAAAATTATGGGAAGTGTTAAAATATTTTACCTAATGAAATCTCAAGCTAGAAACAAAAGCGCTCATCATTGTGTGATTACAGTTCTTTTTAATAAATTTTCAGTACCTTACTGCAGTGGTTGGACTGTTTTTAATTTTCTTAGTTGTCATAGTTTTCCATTTTATTATATTTTTCTAGGTTAGGAAGCACCCACAGACATACAGGACATACAAGACAGACAGAGATGGTGATGGACACAAAAGATCGGGGATACCATGATTGTGGATAGGTAGGGGACATTGGAAGTGCACCCATGTCCAGCTCAAGAATGGTGAGAATCTAGTCCACATCCTCAGAACTGTTAGCACTGTCTCTTGTGGTAGCTCCCTGGGTCAGTGCCAGAGGTAGCATTCTCTCTGCAATATGATACAGGACCTTATCAACCCCACTGATCCATGTACTGAGACCCATATCCATCATATCCTCCAGCAGCCTGTCAGCTCCTGTCAGGTGACAAAATCACCACCTACACTAGTACTTCTCCCAGAAGACACTACTGTACCAGAAACAGGGGCAGAGCTACCTGACACACATGGAGAAGGTAAAGCAGGGGTTGTGGAGGCAACACTGACAGGCTGTGGCCCTGAAGTGCTGGATGTCTGTGCAGCTATCTGTGGAGATATTGGTGACTGAACCACAATGGTCAGTGTACCTCTGTGCTGTTTGATGATTAATTTTCAGCAGTAAGTTATGCAAACAGTATACTGTTAATAAATTATAACACCCCCACAAAAAAAGAGATAAAGCATAGGAGGAGAGAAAATAAAGAAATAATTAGATACATGGCATGTTACCGTACTGCATATTTAAGCAAACTTGGTTTGGCAATACACAAGTAATTCTGATAATTTACTATTGCATGCCTTTAAATGTGATGGAAAGGTTTATATGTGTCATTAAATAGACAAATGTTACTGCTCTGATACAAGAAACAGCTGCCTTTATTTCACTATCATGGATTGAAATTATGCTTTCTAAATTAATAATTGTAATTACCACAATTTAATTCTTCCTGAGAGACTGCTGTTAAAATCTTATAAATAATTATTGAATAAAAAATGCTGCTTCTAGATACTCAACTCACACACAGAAAAGCTGGTATTCTAATTGCCTACTGCAAGCAGCAGGACTTATTGGTGAAGGCGTGAATGCCTGAGATGAATGATGAGGTGTGCTGCAGCTGCATGAGATGCTAGTGCTTTGTGCCATAAAAATAACATTATGGCTTCAATTTGTACTTGATTCAGACATACCCTGTGCTGCTCTGAGGCTAGTTAATCTCTCCTGGTATACCTCATGGTTTGCAGCTATCTCCCTGCAGCTGTAGGTATACCTCATGGTTTGCAGCTATCTCCCTGCAGCTGTAGGTATACCTCATGGTTTGCATCTATCTCCCTGCAGCTGTAGGTATACCTCATGGTTTGCAGCTATCTCTCTGCAGCTGTAGGTATACCTCATGGTTTGCAGCTATCTCCCTGCAGCTGTAGGTATACCTCATGGTTTACAGCTATCTCCCTGCAGCTGTAGGTATACCTCATGGTTTGCAGCTATCTCCCTGCAGCTGTACAGAGGAAAAAGAACACAAATATGCATGAAAGCATAATGATAAGTTCATTAGCTGGCTAGATAATTACTGCCATATCTTAGGTTATGGGTCAGTATATTTGCACAACTGGGGTGTGTTGGCAATCCTAAAATCAGTCTCCCGTTAGCTTAGGAGGTCCTATTTGTGCTTTTTAAGGTCACTATAGTGGTGATGACATTGTTTTCCCAGTGTAGTCACTATAGTGGTGATGACATTGTTCCCCAGTGTGGTCACTATAGTGGTGATGACATTGTTCCCCAGTGCGGTCACTATAGTGATGATAACATGGTTCCCCAGTGTGGTCACTATAGTGGTGATGACATTGGACCCCAGTGTGATCACTATAGTGGTGATGACATTGTTCCCCAGTGCGGTCACTATAGTGGTGATGACATTGTTCCCCAGTGCGGTCAATATAGTGGTAATGACATTGCTCCCCAGTGTGGTCACTATAGTGATGATGACATTGGTCCCCAGTGCAATCACTATAGTGGTGATGACATTTTTTCCCCAGTGCGGTCACTATAGTGGTGATGTCATTGTTCCCCAGTGTGGTCACTATAGTGGTGAGACATTGATGACATTGTTCCCCAGTGTGGTCATTATAGTGGTGATGACATTGTTCCCCAGTGCGGTCACTATTGTGGTGATGACATTGTTCCCTAGTGCGGTCACTATAGTGATGATGATATTGTTCCCCAGTGCATGGAATGCCACTTGCAGTAGAGACAGCCTTGGCTGAGCTATTCCAAGCCTCAGATTTATATTGAGACCCAGTATAATCCCCCTGCAGCAGCCTACCACTGTAGTGCTTCATGATGAGAGCCACAAACATCCTGGACACCTCAACACCCCACCTTTGTGTTTTAAATTTAGCACCATTCTCTCCCTTGTTATCCTTGTCTGCAAAGATCAAGCTAACAAAATATGCCTGAATTGGTGCCTAATTCATATCTCATGTGTTACTGGTATTGTGCAAACATGCACAGCCTTGCTAACTGCATTTGTGCAATTAAAACCATATGGACTCCTTGGTAGACACATTGACACTACTTACAGTACATAGCAGTAATGGTGTGATCATGTGAAACATGGCATAGAGCTGTGCTATGTGTGATGTTACACCCATTAACACAGGTTGCAGTGTTCAACAATAGACTGCTTATGGCATGGCTTTTGAGGGTTGCATTTTGGAAGGTGAAATATGTTGAATTCTAACATATTATCATATTGGGGCTTACCCAATGTTAAAATACTATTGTAACATCTGGGAATAAAACCCATGGGATAAAGGAATCAAAAATGGAAATGTAAGGTACTAACTGGTATTGCCACAGGAAAACTACCTTTCTAGCATGGAAATTTGACATATAATGATATCTGAATTAATGGCGATACAAGTTACTATTTATATGTGTGTGGTTGTAATTATGGCTTGGAATGCATTCCTATGTAAAAGTAATTCTTTCTGCAAATATGGTTCACATGGATGTAGCTGAATATGGTGATTGATACATGTTAGTTTATGTTACATGCATACTTTGCAAAATATAAAGGTCCTAAACACATAGCTGTGGTATAGGATAAGTACTGTGCCCATTATACACATATAAGTGATTTTTGTATGTAATATATTCATTGTCTTGTCTAGGAATGTGGACATACAGTAGGTTGTGTTTATCTCTAAAACAATGATCATATATGCCAAAAAGCACATTTTCATTATGCAAGACTTACTGATACATTGCTTGAAAGAAACGGGTTTAACATTATCAGTTTTCTCTAGTGTTACAGTCTTATTCAAAACGTTGTGAGAAATGTGCTTCTTACACCCTTTTTGAAAGTATGTTGTAGTTGGATAGGAACCAACTGAATGCAAAATATATAGGGGGGTGTAATAGAAATATTACGAAAAAAAGAATGACAAGTTGAATACCCTAAGTCTAGCAAATATCGGAGTTATGAAGCCTGATAAGGGCAGGGGATTAGTGTTTATGACAAAGAAGGATTATATTAACAGAATGATAAAACTCTGAGATATTGATAATTATGAAGTAATATCACTAAAGGAGCTTAATGTGGCTTATCAAAAATTAAAGAGTTTATCAACGATTTATCTATTTGTAGACAGATAGATATTGATCTGTAGCATTATTTCATAATGCCGGCACCAATAACACCCATTATGTGTGCCACACCCAAAGTCCATAAGAACTCGTTGGATCCCCCATTACTTCCAATTATTGATGGGAGGAATTCTGTAACATATGCTTGTGCTAAGGTAGTAGATAGTATTTTGAAAAAAGATGTAATGGAAGAACCACAGCTATGTAAGGATTCCTGGTCCTTTTTAAAAGATAAGAACCGTATGATGCAGGAATAGTGTACTATACCTGATTTTTGGATGCTATATTTATTATCATTAAAGGAGAACTCGGGGTAGCAACTGGAATAGTGGAGGAAATGAATAGAAGCACTTCCTTCTTAGAATTTACTTTTACCTTTGATAAAGAGAGAATTGCTTATTTAGATGTAGAACTATCGAAAGATAGGGTTAATTCATGTTATATATTGAAAATATTTAGAAAGGAAACTTATTCAAATTCATTTTTCCACTTTACCAGTGGACAACCGCTACATCAGAAGAGATCAGTGGTGAAGGGACTGCTAGTGTGGGCAGCAAGGATGACCACCTTGAAGACTGATCTTTTATTGGAATGCACAAACTTAAAATAGATGATTTTAAAGAGAAGATATCCCCTACACTTTTTACAAAACCTAATGGACGAGGTGCAAATTAAAAGATGGGAGGGCCACTTTGTACCAGTTTTAAGGGATTCCCATTATAAAGAACCTGCTTTAGTAGAATTGCAAATGCAAGAGAATAGTAGTGGTGTGGTTTAAAAATATGAAGTAAGCCTTATAACCACCTACTCCCTAGATGCAGAGACTATAAGGGACATTTTAATGAAAAATTGGTGTATCCTACTGGAGGATACGAGCTGTAGAAATAAGGTTGGGAACTTTCCAAGAATTGTTTATAAAAAGGGATTTAGTTTAAAAATTATATTTGAAAGGGAGCAGAAGGTGACGAATAGGAACGCTGGGACATTTAAATGTGAAGCATGTCTGTATTGTAAATTCATCAACATTATCGGAACTATATGGTCAGAAATAGAAATTTTATTATGCCCAATAAATTTGATTGTAATTAAAAAGTGTAGTATATCAAGGAAAATGTCAAAAATGCAGTGGATTTTATGTGGGTAAGACTGAGCGTAAATTAAAAGAGCAAGTTTACGAACACATATATAGTATAAGTAAAGGGAAGGAAAACAATGCCTTAGCAAAGCATGTGCAAGAAAACCCAGGGCATCATTTCAAATTCAGGGGTATTAAGCAGGTGAAAACGGGTCTGAGAGGTGGGCCTTCAGCTCTAATACTGGAAAGACAGGAATTATGGTGGCGATTGATTTTAAATGAATATTCTTATCCAGGATTAAATGATCAATGTTCTATTGCTTGCTTACTTAAATTAAGACGTTTGACACATTAAGGTTTGAAAACTATATAAAGTAATATGAGGTTAGTAGGGAGATATGATGCGTAATTAATAGTTGTTGTGAAAAGGCTTACTATTATTTTTAGATGTAAAATTAGTTTTAAAATATATATTTATATATTTACTTGTGTTTAGGTCTTTAATGATGTATTGGAATTTGTCATGTGACTTTGAATGACTATATAAATAGGGGGGTGGAAAGCTATTAATTTGTCTGATGAAGTTCATTTAATGTTGATGGATGAAAACGCTCACGAATAAACAGTTTTAAAGGTTTACTTTTTACTGTGACCTTCATTTTGTTTTTAGTTTGTTACTACAGTTATTTAGTTTGTTTGGAGGAACCATTAATAGGCTGTATTATTTATCAAAAGTCATTACCACTACTCATTGTGTCACAGAGCTAGCCCTAAAAGAGCTGGAATTTCTCCTCTCAGTAATGTCCAGAGTGCTGAGGAAAGTGCTCCATTGCTAGGCATGCTTAAAATACCCAAGGCAGCCTAAACTAAATTTTTCACTTTTTTTCTTGGGTAGTGAATCCTGTTTGTATGCTACCAAGAGAAGAGCAAATTAACCTTAAAAAAGGAAAAAAATACTACATACATATTTTAATAATTGCAATGTGATGTTTACTCAGGATGTGAACAATGTGAGTTATTTCTCTCGATTCACTTCATTTACACCTTGTACCGCAGAATTTGACTTCTATCAGGTGCATTTACTGAATTATGTACTCTCCCTGTTGCAGGAGACCTCTCAATGATGCCAGGCATGAATGAGCTACCTAAGGCAGCCTAAACTAAATTTATCACTGTTTTCCTTAGGGAGTGAATTCCTGTTTATGAGCTGCCAAGTGGAGAACAAATTTTAAGACACTAAGAAGAATATATGACAGGAAAATTACAGAATGTGAATGAAATACAGTGCATGTGTATATGTAGCAATGACCTGAGCAAGAAGTGCATTCAAGTGAACAATTCTTCCTTCTCAAATCTTACACCATCAGACATGTACTTTGTGGCACAGATTATCAGAATTGTAGTTAATGAAAAAGTATGTGAAAGTGGGCAGAGTAATGATCACATGTTATTAGCAGGAGTGACAAGAGATGACCTTTAAACAACACAGTGGTATCACAAAATGTGATTAAATATGTATTCAGACAATCCTCTGTTAAAGTATCACATACATGGATTAGAACCATGCATCAGATATAAGCTCACTGCACTTATACCTTATGCTGCTGAGAAAAAGTTACCTGTGATGTGTCTTTTCTTCCCTGAGTTCTTTCCAGAGTGCTGACTGCCACACAATGGCACTTGACTGGCTTGAGCTACCTGTGGTAGCCTTAACTATTTTTTTTTTTTCCTTAAGCAGTGAAAGTAATTCTTCCAGATGATACAACAAGAAAAATATTGTAGATTGAATACTTTACAGGTTTGACCAAATATGTATTGCCCATAGCTGCCACAGACAAAGACATACATTAGCAAGGTGATAAAGGGTTTAGATGTAGTGATAATGTGTCATTGTATCAAGTCACATTCAAAGTACAGCAGAAGCAAGTCATGAGAGCTTTCCTTTCACATTTGACAGTGAATGTCCAGGTCCAGATGATTGCAATATTGTAAAGAGCATAGGCACACAATATTAAACAAAGACTGCAAATACTGCAGTTGCATCCTTTTCTTTCTGTACAGTGCCTCATTCCATTATCTATGTTTATATAATAGAAACTCTATCTCGGTTTTATTGCCATATGTTATCTTTACCACTGCTTAAAGTACTCCCTTTAATATCAACAACATTTCTTACTAAGGGTCAGTAACTGTGGTCATTCAAGCTACCATTTGAATGTTAGGACTGCCGGTCTCCAAAATCACTCAATATACTTTCAGACTTTTTGGTCAGTCTCCCTGACACACCCTCAGTATTGTATATTAAATACTGGAGACTGTGAAAGCTGATTGCTCCTGCAATGAGAGGAACCATATACACCTGAAAGCCATTATCAGGTAACACTTCTCAATGCTGGTCCTTACATTGGTAGGGCATGTGCATGTAATTCTGTAGGCCCTTACACCATGTTTATAGGTTCATAGGTTCATAGGTTCATAGGTAGATACTAGGCTATCTGCCCTAGGGCATTTATAAGCCTAGCCCGAGTGTATTTGGCTTTCGCCTCCCTATTAGATTAGCCTACTGTGCCTCTGTATAGTAGGTCACAGAAGGTAGCCCTTTAAGATTAGTTTACCGTGCCTCTGTCGAGCAGGGACACAGAAGAGATCCCAGGGGTGAATTTGCTATTTCCCATCCACGCATCCAGATTTCGCTTGAAGAGGGTCAGCGAGGGGCTATGTCTAACATGAATTGGTATTTTATTCCAGAGTGAGGTAAGCCTCTGGGAAATGAATCTGTCCCTCCAGCATGTCCTATTTATTTTTGTGCTGAGGTTTAAGTCCCTGGAGCGTGTAGCTCTAAGGGATTTGGATTTTTTGAGGTGGAGCATGTCCATTAATTCTGGGTTAGACATGGCTTTGTACGTCAGGCATAGATCGCCTCTGAGTAGGCGGTAAGCAACTGAGTAGAACTGGAGTTTCTTTAGTCTAGCTGCATAGGACATCTGTTTGTAGCCCATGATCCCCTTGGTGAGGTACTTTTGGGGTCTTTCCAGTTGCTGCAGGTGTCAGGTAAGGTACATCCCAAAAGGGGCATTGTATTCAATTATGGGCCGGATGAGTGATGAGTAGAGGGGCACAATCAATGACCTCTCTTGATCTAGATGCGAACCCTTTTGTGATAAGGTGGGCTATATAGATGGTCTTTCTAACCACTTTGGCAACGTGATTATCAAAGGAGAGATTACTATCTACGTTGGTCCCCAAATCTCTAATTACGTCTTCCGTACTTAATGGATTACCACCTATGTGGTAATTTGTGGGCACTTTGTTTTTCCTAAAGGGGATGACTATGCACTTTTTAGCATTTAGCTTGAGGCCGTGGTTCTGGCACCAAGCATTCATCTCCATGAGACACTTTTGGAGGATGCTTGTGTCAGCTTTAGAGTCGATTAGGGCTCCCAGTTTGCAGTCATCTGCAAACTTTGTCAGCCATAGTCCCCCCCATGTTAGCCTGAACCTCAGAGAAGTATATACTGAATAACAGAGGTCCCAGAACTGAGCCTTGTGGGACGCCACTTGTAACTGGTTTAGATTCAGACGTGGCACCTGCAATTCTGACCATGTGGGTTCTATCCCTGAGCCAGTTTGCAATACATCTTGTGATATAGGGGTTGATATTTAAGCTGGTAAGCTTATTTATGATGCCCAAGTGGGGTACTGTGTCGAAGGCTTTTGTGAGGTCCAGGTAGGCTCTGTGGACTACCTTGCCCTCATCTATGGCTTTGATAACTGTTTCAAAGAAATCAACTAGGTTTAAGAGGCAAGATCTGCCCTTAACAAAGTCGAATTGGGTAGGGTCCAGTGTCTGGAGGCTCCCAATGTCTTTGTTTATGAGTTTCATGACAATACGCTCCATAGCTTTACAGACCAGACTAGTCAGGCTTATGGGGCGATAGTTCCCGGGGTCTGTTGTCGCGCCACCTTTGTGGAGTGGGACAACTGTAGCTGTACGCCATTCTCGGGGTACATATCCTGTAGTAAGGCTAAGTTTGAACAGTGACTTAATGTGCGGGTTCAGTTCTTCTTGGAGTCCGTGTAAGACACAGTCTGGGACACCATCCGGTCCCATAGATGCTGTGTTTTTTGCTTTGGAGAGGGCAGCTTTCACCTGTGCATCTGTGATGTCAGGGAGGTTACATTCAGGTGGGATAGGCATTTGCTCCTTTGAGGGGGAAGGGGGGGAGAAGTTAGCACTGAATCTGTCTGCCAGGATGTTGGCTATGTCTGTAGGTTTGGTATATTTTGTACCATTATGCAACAATTCAGAGCATATCTGGGAGTTTCCACCCATATTCCTGACATAACTAAAGAAGGCCTTGTGATTATCTTTAGTGTCTAGGGCAATTTTTCTTTCGAAACTGGCCTTTGATGATTTTATGAGGGATCGTAGTTTCTTGCTAATACTGATCAGAGATGCCTTCCCTTTTTGGGATTTTGCTCTGTCATGTAGTAGCTTCCTCCTTCTGTTGTATAGCTTATTTATGGCCGGGGTCCACCAGACAGGTCTCCTGTTTTTGGAGGAGTGAGTCTTGGTTTTATTTGGGATAGCACGATCCATGCATTCCTGCAGGTGATCATAGAATGCAATTGTAAAGGATTCTGCAGATTGGGCTGTATTATCCTCTGGCCCAGGGGCTTTGAAGGATTCCACCTCAGTCTTGAGAAGTGTGAAGTTAGCTTTGAGAAATTCTTTACAGTGATTTCCTTGGCTGGGGGTGGGGACGGGATATGGATGTCCAGGGAAATTAGTTTATAGTCTGATCTTACCAATGAGGGGTTTACCTCTGGTGTGGAACATAGAGTCCCCATGTTGGTGATGACCAGGTCCAATATGATGTTCCCTCTTGTGGGAGTGGTGACCAGTTGTTTCATTGCTTTAGAGTTTATAAATTCAAGGAACCATTGGGCGAGGGTGTTTGGGCTTGAGTAGTTTTCCCAGTCAATGTTTGGGTAGTTGAAGTCACCCAATAACATAGTGTTTGGAGAGACCTTCATATTCTCCAGTGTTCTCAGGAATGCCAATTGGGGTTCCTGTGAAAGGGAGGGTGATCTGTAGCAGGCTAAAAACTGAAAGGCAGTTTTGCCCGTTGTTAGTTGCACATGGATGGCTTCAGATGCTTCGTGCAGTGCCACTAACCTGGAGATGTAGGTATCTTTGATGAATATAGATACTCCCCCTCCTTTTGTGCTTCGGTCTGAGTTTTGGGGCCGAAAAGCATGGTATGAGTTATAACCTAGTAGTGCTGGGGTGCTCTCAGGAGCCTTGAACCAGGTTTCTGTTACGGCACAGACATCAGTTTTCTCCATACTGAGGAGACCCTCGAGTGCATGCATCTTGAGGTTTAGACTTCTGGCATTGAGTAGCATTACCTTTAGTTTTTTATCCTTGGGTTGTCTATGTTGGTGGGTTTGTCCTTTGAGCCTTGCCTAAAAAAGGCACTATGGGGGTGGCAAGAGCCTTGGCCAGTATACAAAAGCCTAAGGGTGACAGGTGCAAGCCGTCCCTAGTGAAGCAACGTGGCTTGTCGAGCATGTCAGCCCAGGCTGACAGACACTGAATCCCCTTTGAATGACACCAATACTTTAGCCAATTGTTGAAACTGATCATTTTGTCTTTATACTGTGGTATCATTCTTGGTGAGGGCAAGATGCTACTCAAGGTCAGGGTCATACCAGCCTGGGCTACATGATCAGAGAGCTCCTCTATGTCTCTTTTCATGTAGTCCAGGGAGGTACATCTCAGGTCATTCACACCAGCATGGACAATGATGGAGTCATATTTGTACTTGCTTTGGAGTGACTTGAGTGCTTGCATTATGTGGCAGATCCTGGCACCCGACAGGCAGCTTACAATGACCTTCTCCTTGTTCAGTCTGGTGAGCGGGACGTCACTGTGCTGGACAATAGAGTCCCCTATAATGAGTGTATTTGGTGTGTTGTTTAGCCTTAAGGGCTGTGACTGTGAGGCATACTGACTTTGTGAGATATGTGATTCATGGGTATTGTTGAGGTGTGGCTGTTGCTTGGATATCTGCTTTGGAGGTCTTTGCTGCTTAGGCAGATTTTTATTTAGAGCCTCTGAGTATGTTTTTGTGTGTTTATGTGTTGGGTATACAGATGCAATAGGTCTGTGTGAGACTGGATTTGTTTACATTCCCCACACTTTGTGAAGATTGTGGTATTCAGGAATGCTAATGATTTTACACTTTATTTGCATACTCACAGTGCTCACAGGGCTGACTTTGTACTATATAAATATAATCATGTAGCTAATGCCCTTCCATCATACTGTCTTTGAAATGCAGAGCTCAGTACTGCTAGTAATACAAGACTTTGGAAGATTTATATATTTTCTACAGTGCTGCATTGTCAATGTATTTTGCTGTTTCTGAACTAATGGTTTTAGTTTATCATTAAAAGGTGAAGTGTAATGGCCACTGAAAAGCATTTCTATAATTTTAGATTTATTTACTTTTACAGAGGAGATATTACTGACATAACTGTACACCTCAGACAAGCGGTTCTGCTTAGGGACATATAAGTATTTGCATATGAGAATAATCAGTTATATATCATTTTTATAGGTTCCACAACTACTTTGTCATTACTACAGGTAAGAATTGTGTCCTTGGAGGATGTTCCTGTCTGATGCTATCAGAACACAGGCATTACAGGATTAAGTAAAGGTTGTAGTGTCTGAAAGGCATTCGTTTTCCTGTTTGTATATGCATGGGATCTTAGGCTTTGACTTAGGTAGTGATTATATGTGCTATCCTTTGCCTCTTGGCTAGAGCCAGGGCATATCCATCTGCCGGCCCCTTCTGCAGCTGGTGATTTCCCTCAGACCCCTCATCTGTTCCTGCTGCTGTTGCTGACCCTGCTTGTGGTCCTTGAAACTGAGGCCATGCCCCTTGCTGTCCTTTGTCAAAGCTGTTTCTTGAGAACTATATTGTGTAACATGGCACAGCCTGTAAGTATTTCAGCACAGGTGCCTGAATCTTACTGTAGTGCACTTCCTGATGTGTCTAGACACTGAAATCTTGATTTAAGCAAACCAGAGACATATTCAATAATATTCCTAGTTTGAGAATGGGCCTCATTATATCCTTGCTCAGTGGAATTGCATGGGTTTCTCAAGGGTGTCATGAGTCAGGACTACAGTCATAACCTACATTACCCACTAGGTGCTCTTGATGAATGTCAAGCCTAGCACACCTGGTGTACAGCTCACAAGTGTGCTATATGTGTGAGTTGTGGAAACTGCCTGAGTTACCTGTATAGACATTGTAGATGATCCCTTGGACATTACAGACAACTTGACAGTTTATAGAGTGAAATCCTTTTCTGTTGATGTACCACGTTCCCTGTTTCCCAGGTAGGGCTTTTCTTTCCATGTGCTTGAAATCTACAGCCCCAAAACTTGTTATTGCATAAACACCCTACATGGTTCTTACTCACTCCTGTGATGTTTGTGTGAATCAGATTTGCTCTTTTGCATGTAGTAGCAATGCATATAAAAACTGACATGATATTCTAGGGACTGATGCCTGTGACATCCC
Organism: Protopterus annectens; assembly: GCF_019279795.1. Classification (NCBI taxonomy): domain Eukaryota; kingdom Metazoa; phylum Chordata; order Ceratodontiformes; family Protopteridae; genus Protopterus; species Protopterus annectens. Next base: position 517,128,252 of record NC_056742.1, on the reverse strand, counting down.
TAATATATCCCCTGGTGATCCCTGGAAAGTACTGGTAGTTAGTATGCATAATGCACATTCCTTTGTTTCCAGTGGTATGGCATCTCCACAATTTCCATGTGGCCTGAGGTGGGGGGAGGTCAGAGGTTGCAGATTTCTTCCGGTGTTTCCCTGTCCTCCCTGTAGCTCAACAATTTCTGTTTTATGCAGTCCATGATAAGTCAGTTGGGGTCTAAACACCCTTCTTCTTGTCTGAGGTTTAGCAGCAGCAGCAATAGCACCGTGATTTAAAGCCTGTTGCACATACAGCATAATAATATCAGCAGCGACCCCTGACCTTTCCTAAGTGTAATTATGCCTGTATTCCAGAAGGCTTGGTGTACATGGCAAAAACCTATGCCAATTGTGCACAATTGCTTTATAGCTTTCCGAATAGCTCCACCATGTTGGGTTGGTTAATTAACATGTACCTCGGCTTGTTATGTTTTCATTAGCAGATTCCGCTGTTTCCCTTTGGTTGGCAGCTCTACACATCATGTAGCGCTGCTTAATGAATACCAAATAGTGCACTATCCTGCTGCTGCTGCTGCATGGCACCAACATGATTGCTAACACTTTGAGTAGCTCTTTAAGAATCATAGCTCCAGTCTACCCCAGGTAGGAGAGATGACACCCCTTTACTATCAGGTGACACAAGATCTCCTTGATGTTATTAAGATGCTTTTGTGTTGGTGGGCTTGGTCTGTCACAATGTCCCATGTTTTTTGTTTTGCACGAACTGCTGTATCAGTAATGTTTGCTTGCACCTGCTGTAAAGAGCTATTATGGCTGCCTACAGCATTCATATCCTACACCAGTCACTGCTACATTTCGCTGTAATAATGCTTGTCTGTAGCACATTTGCCAAATGAAATGCATGCCATGAGTACAAAGAGCCTGCAGTAACACTTCCTTCTCCTGGTTAAAGAACTTTTCAAGGTATTACCTCCCTCAGGTGACTGCATCTGTACCCGTGCACCTGAGTGTAAAATATGTCAGTACTCTGTGGCATGCACACAGGTATGACCATGACCTCCTCCTTTATTCATATGGTTAACAGATGCAGTTATCTCTATGTACAGCCTCCTTCACCTTTGCCTTAATTCATCTGGTTAGCAACTGCAGCTAGCTCTATGTACAGCCTCCTTTCCCTTTGCAGGTATTGAACACGTGCCTCTGCACATGGCCCTGGAACATCACACTTGTTGTGGCTGTGAGGGAAAAGCTTGATCCTTCTCCCACAGGCTACCATACCACCCCATACCAGTGTCATGGAGTCCCAGTTATACACACACACACACACTCACGACGAGTGCACACACACACACACACACACACACACACACACACACACACACACACACACACACACGCACACACACACACACACACACACACACACACACACACACACACACACACACACACACACACATTGGTCGTTCTGCTGGCTGCCATGCTCAACTGTGCTGTTTTTCTTCTTGTGACCAGCTGTTTACTGCATATCCATATCACTGCAATGCACATACGATTATGCACTGACTCTACCATGCTAGCTGTGACATCTGTCACATTAGCCATGCAAGTTGCTCTAGTACTCTTCCTGCCAAAAGGTAATGTTTATCCCATTCCCAATGTACCTCTGTCTTTGTATGTAGATCGTTCCTGGACATGCACCCACTGCCATCTACATCTCTAATTAGGTCTCCAGCACTTACCACAATGATCTCCTCAAATATTAATTTTTCAGAAGCACATTGTAGTTGTCTAAGAATCCCAGACAACTTCTGTATGTACCTCCTAGAATTTACCTTGTTAATAACACAAACCTCTTTTTCATGAGCCTCCACTGAAAATGGACTGCAGCACAATTTGATAAGGTGATAATCAAAACTGCCATAAATACATTGATAAATAAATGCAATGCCTGTACTAAACATTTTCAGATGTATGTTACATTGTGACCCGAGTAGTGGCTAAAAATGGCTGCACTCAGTTATCAAATTAAATAAATAAAAAAGTATATACTGTGTAAATTCTATGACTGTATTTCTGGACCCAGCTGGACTACCTTGATCAACAAATCAGAGCCACATCTAGGACAGTTGTTCTGGGCAAAGCCCAGAGAAGAGCATCCCTTAACCCTACATCTAAAGCAAAACAAAAGGTCCTCCATGAAGTAAAGATCCCACCTCCTAAAAAGGTTCTTCTGTAACTGTTACAGATAGCTAATACTACAGTTTGCTATATTTACAAACATATACTTATGCTATAAACCAAAAAAAAATTATTTACACAGTTGGGGTATCATAGGTTCATAGCTTAGTACTAAGCTAACTGCCCTTGTGGGCCATCTTAAGCCTAGCCAGTTACACCACATGAGAATCAAATCCTGCACCTTGTGTCAGTAAGGTGAACACCTTAACCATTATGCCAACCTCCCACCCCATCAGCTGTGGCCACTTAAATAAATGCTACTGCAGTCATGCCCAACTGGTAACTTTTCTAAGGCATTGATTCCACTCTCTAACCACTTGTGCCTGGCAAAGCGTCTTCTACTCTCTCTGCCTTTGCTAGGGAGCTGTAATTAATGCAGATAAATAAATGTGAATAAATAAATAAATAAATATTTAAACAGACTATTTAACTAATTAACTTTCTAACACATAGAGATGTTCACAGATGCTTTTCTCTTAGCACACCAGATGTTGGATGTAGAGCATCTTGGCAGCTGACCTGGAAAAATTGTCACATAATTCATGAACAGAAGTGCATGACTGTTAATACATGGCTCATGGACACCAGTAGAAATGCAAGGTATGTGGCACATGAAACCAGTTGGTCATACATTCTATCAGTGCAGCATGTGCTGATAGGTCTGGAAGTGAGCCATGCTTTATCACGGCAGCCATCTCAAAGCAGATCAAACAGTATGGTGGTATGTACACACAATGGAGAAACATTACTGGGATCACTCTAGTAACTGGAGTGTACAAAGCAGAGCACATGCATGAAAGTTGCTCACACTACACATCAATAACAAAATTAGTGTAAAAACAGGAGAGTACAAGGCAGAACACACAGCATGACAACTTGTACACACTGCACATTAACAGCACTGTAATCACTGTAGTAACAGGAGTGTACAGTGCATAGCACACAGCGTGACAGCTTGACATCTTAAAAACACTATACATCAACAACAGGATCAGTCTTGCAAAAGAAGCATGCAAGTTAGAGCACACAGCATGGGCAACTTGTACACACTACATATTAACAATAACAGGATCAGTCTGGCAAAAGAAATATACAAGGCAAAATGCACACAGCATGAAAGCTTGTACACACTACACATTAACAGTACTGTGATCACTGTAGTAACAATGGTGTACAGGGCAGAGCACACAGGGTTACAACTTGTACACTCTGCACATTAACAGCACTGTGATCACTGTACTAACAGGAGTGTACAATGCAGAGCACACAGAGTGACAACTTTTACACACTGCACATTAACAGCACTGTAATCACTGTAGTAACAGGAGTGTACAGTGCATTGCAGACAGCATGACAGCTCGTACGCACTACACATTAACAGCACTGTGATCACTGCATTAACAGGAGTGTACAATGCAGAGCACCCAGAGTGACAACTTGTACACACTGCACATTAACAGCACTGTGATCACTGTAGTAACAGGAATGTACAGTGCAGGGCAAACAGCATGACATCTTGTACACACTGCACATTAACAGCACTGTGATCACTGTAGTAACAGGAGTGTACAATGCAGAGCACACATTGTGACAGCTTGTACACACTACATATTAGTACTGTGATTACTGTAGTAACAGGAGTGTACAATGCAGAGCACACAGTGTGACAGCTTGTACACACTACATAGTAGTACTGTGATCACTGTAGTAACAGGAGTGTACAATGCAGAGCACACAGTGTGACAGCTTGTACACACTACATATTAGTACTGTGATCACTGTAGTAACAGGAGTGTACACTGCAGAGCACACAGTGTGACAGCTCGTACACACTACATATTAGTACTGTGATCACTGTAGTAACAGGAGTGTACAATAAGAGCACACAGTGTGACAGCTCATGCACGCTACACATTAACAGCACTGTGATCACTGTACTAACAGGAGTGTGCAGTACAGAGCAGACAGCATGACATCTTGTACACACTGCACATAAACAGCACCAGGATCATTCTACTAAAGAGTGTGTACAAGGCATGACAAACTGTATTAAAGCTTGTTTGCACTACCTATCAAGAGAATCACTCTAGAAACAGAAGTGTACAAGGCAAAAAACACATTACAGTTTGTACACATTACACAGCAACAACAACAACAGGATCAGCCTACTAACCAGTGTGTACAATGCAGAGTACACACCATGGCAGCTTGTTCACTGTACGCATGAACAACAGCAGGAACAGTCTCACAACAGGAGTGTACAAGGCAAAACTCACAACATGACATATTGTGCACATTACATATCAACAGTAGGACCAATCTAGTAGCAGGAGCGTATTGGTCAGAACACACGATGTGTTAGCTGGTATCACTCTGGTAACAGGAATATGCAGGGAAGATCACATAGCCTGACAGCTTGGGCACAGTACACATCAGCAGCAAGTGGGTCTGTCCACTGGCAGAGCTGTATGAGGAAGAACACAGCAATACAGCTTGTACAGACTCCACATCAACTACACAGGGATCGCTCTAGTAACTGGAGTTTACAAGGCTGAGCACCTAGTCTGACAGCTTGTATACACTGCACATCAACAGCATGGGAATCACTATAGTTATAGAAGTGTACAGGGGAGATCACATGACATAGTGTATACACCATATATATTAACAGTGCCAGGATCACTCTGGTAACAGGACAATACATGGCAATAAGATACAGTATGGCAGAATCTGCATCCTGCTGCATGTGAAGCCATATTCACATTTGGGAGCAGTGTGAGGGAGTCAAAGAAGGCAGGTATTGCTTCTGCTTGAGCTTGGTGGCCTACAGATAACACACATGCAAAGAAACACACAGACACACACACACACACACACACACACACACACACACACACACACACACACACACACACACACACACACACACACACACACACACACACACACACACACACACACCCAGGCACTTGTGCACACACATATCTATCAATAGTGTACTGTACAACTTTGCACCTGTGTGCACAGAGGTGTAGTAACAGATATACATTCACTGGATATGCATGTTTTATAAAATTTTGCCTGCACATGGGTCATTTCATGTTGTAATATAATATCCCCAGATGCTTTTCTTTAAGATCTTGTACTCAGTGAGAGACATCACTGTATAATTACGTGAGCTGCTCTGAGGGAGGATCTGCCCACATGTGCTTGCTGTTGTATCCTTGTGGGACATGTTCTCCACTTGTAGGAGCAGCATATAACAGAATGGTGGTGACCTATCATGGTGCTTCATTTATTTTTCTTGTATTCACTGGAGCACGGGCTAGCACATTTGTATGATTACATATACTGTTTACTGCAACATACACACACACATATATATATATATATATATATATATATATATATATATAGATACAGATATATACATATAGATATAGATATAGCTATAGATACAGATACAGCTACAGATATAGATACAGATATAGATACAGATACAGATACAGATACAGATATAGATATAGATATAGATATAGATATAGATATAGATATAGATATAGATATAGATACAGATACAGATACAAATATAGATATAGACATAGATATAGATACAGATATAGATATAGATACAGATACAGATATAGATATAGATATAGATACAGATATAGATATAGATACAGCTATAGATACAGATACAAATATAGATATAGCTATAGATACAGATACAGATACAGATATAGATATAGATATAGATATAGATATAGATATAGATACAGATACAGATATAGATATAGCTATAGATACAGATACAGATACAGATACAGATATAGATATAGATATAGATATAGATACAGATACAGATATATAGATATAGACATAGATATAGATACAGATACAGATATAGATACAGATACAGATATAGATATATATATAGCTATAGATACAGATACAGATACAGATATAGATATAGATACAGATACAGATATAGATATAGATATATCTATAGATACAGATACAGATACAGATATAGATATAGATATAGATACAGATACAGTTACAGATACAGATACAGATACAGATATAGATATATATATATATATATATATATATAGATATAGGTACAGATATATAGATATAGATACAGATATAGATATAGATATAGATATGGATCTAGGTCTGTTGGATGAAAGTTCAGCAGTCCAAATCCACTATCGCCGAACACACTTTAACAAAAGCACTTTCACCGAAAAAGCGCTTTCGTTAAAGTGTGTTAAAAAAAAAAAAACTTACATTAACGTTTTCACAGGGTGGTATGCCCCCCTGCACCCCGCCCCACCCCCTACTTTTATATTCTCACTCACACTACAGTGGGGAAAAGGGAATTTTCCCTTATTCCCACCGTAGTGCGATCTCTGCAACAGGCATACTTATGCAAAAGTGCTTCTTCGGTGAAAAGCACTTTTGCGTAAGTATGCACAACTATTTCACATTCGGCATTAGTCCTGGACCCATAGATGCAGATGTAGATACAGATACAGATGTAGATATAGATATAGATACAGATATCTATAGATGCAGATATAGATATAGATACAGATACAGATATAGATATAGATATAGCTATAGATATAGATATAGATACAGATATAGACATAGATATAGATATAGATATAGATATAGATATAGATATAGATATAGATATAGACATAGATATAGATACAGATATAGATATAGATATAGATACAGCTATAGATACAGATATAGATATAGATATATAGATACAGATACAGATATAGATTATATATAGATATAGATATAGATCTAGATACAGATACAGATACAGATATAGATATAGATACAGATACAGATACAGATATAGATATAGATATAGATATAGATATAGACATAGATATAGATATAGATATAGACATAGATATAGATATAGATATAGACATAGATATAGATATAGATACAGTGATAAATATAGATATAGATATAGATATAGATGTATTTATACTTGTGTGTCTATTTTTCTGGGGAGCCTGCTTATGTCTAGAAGTCTAGCATATGCCTTTACATGGCCTGCTTCATCTTTACCACAATTAACTTTGGAAGCACTTCTGGTGTATTGGAAATAGGAGATGAATGTTATGTGAACCTTTGAAAATGTGTTATAGCCCTTTGACAGATGGCAGCCATCATCACGTAGAAACCATAAGAACTGAGATTGGAAGGGCAGACTGTTTAGGGATGAAAGGATTAGCTTCAAAGTTCCATTATGTGGTTTCACAGAGTGTCATTTATACCACATCTCTAATGACTGAAAAGTTAAGTACAATACGGAGCACAGGGCCGGCATGGATAGGAGACTGGTGTTGGGGCTCTTACATCTTTAGGAAAGTTATACATGCTGATCGTGCTCATGATATAGCTTATCAATAAGTAAATTACATTAGGTTATGGGTAAACCTGATTAACACATGCACATAGACCCAGGGTCATATTAGCCCATTTCAATACTGAATCCTGGTTGTAATGTCTGTGTGATGAATTTGGTTAATAGGTTGGCCAAAGTATGAACAAGAATAATTAGTTTAGACAACTTTGGGTTGGTAATGGGTAGACAAAAATTTGACAACATAAATAGAATATTAATGATGCAAAAAGATGCTATGATTAAAAAAAATATCTCAGTAGAATTAGATGCCGAAAAGGCATTCAATAGGTTGAGCTGGATGTTCCTGAAGAGAGGACTGTGAAATGATTTGTTTTCCCAGAAAAGTGGATGGATCTGATATTCAGAATTTATAAAGGACTTACGGCAAAAGTGAAATCCACAGGGCAGGGATTTCTGCTATACTCTCAATTATTTGCCCTATACTTGTAGTCCATAGACAAAGAAATAAGACCCTCTAATATCATGTTATAGATGGGGGGGGCAGGAGAAGATAACCTTGTTTACTGATGATGTCATATTATACTTCACCAATTCAGAAAAGGCATAAGAAAGATGTCTGATTAAAGTATTTCAGCAACATAGTAGGGTACAGAGTAACTTAAAGCAAAGTAGTGATGAAATGAGTCCCAACATTTAATTTGGTGCTGGAATATTCATTAATATGGCGCTGTGCCTGATGGTACTTTTTAAACAGAATATTCATAAAAATACAAATATATGTTTGTGGCAATAGGGCAGTATATTTTTAAATGAAAATAATTTTGTTTCAGGACTTAGCAGAACAGATGAAACAGTGAACATAAATGAAATGCTTTTGTTTCAGCCTATAATGACATTGCTGAAACGTGACGGCCGCACTTTTCTTTATTTCACTTTAATGTGGCCACTGATCTTGTTTTTGTGGAAACTGTATGATTTATCAGGGAGCGCTGATTGTTATATTTATTTAGTCATGATATCTTTGAGGGTTTATGAATTATTATTGTGTAATTCTCAATATGAACATAACAGAGACTACAAACAGCATGCAGATGCTCACAATCAGTATGTTAAGAAACCACTACTGACTGACATCCTGGACAGTCTTGGGAAACATAGCTCACAACTTCTTCACACCAAATTCAGGGAAAACCTTTGATCAGAAACACTTTTTGATATTAGTTATAAGGATTTAAAAAATCCTACAATAATATGATTTATATTTACATATATTTTCTAAAAAAAAAATTAGAAGGGTTTTTCTATAACTTTTAATACCTGTGTACTTACAACCATCAGTCACCTCCCACTGACCATAGGTTCATACATTCATAGGTGTATACTAGACTAATGCCCACTAGGGCCTTTATAAGCCTAGCCATGAAACTAATTGTGCTTTTGAGGTTATTTTAAGAGGTTATATTAGTTAGGGTATGATTTAACAGCTACCTCTGTCCATCACAGACATGGGTAGCACACTAGGGAAGAATTACCTAGTGGACTGCTCCAGATTACACTTGAATAGAGTTAGGGAAGGGCTCGGCTTCACATGGATGGGAAGCCTATTCCAGAGAATGAGGATTCTCTGAGATATATACCTGTCCCTCCAACACATCCTATTTAAGTTGCAGGCAAAAATTTAAGTCCTTAGATCAGTGGTTCTGGTGCTGTTTATTTTGTGGATATGCAAAAGGTCCATCAGAGCATAATCCAAGGATGCCTTGTCTGCCAGGCATAAACTGTTTCTCAGCAGTGTGTAGAAAATAGAGTATAGAGCCAGACAGTTTCCCTGGGTGGTCTAGTTCCCAAATGGTACTGTTTTGTATTTCTTGGCACTGAGTTTTAAGCTGTGCCTTTGCACCAGTCATTTGTCTGTGTTAGGCCTTTTAAGATACTAGTATCACGGAGGGTTTCTATAATTGCTCCTAGCTTGCAGTCATCTACAAACATGGTAAGGCACAGGCCTTTGATAATTGGCCTTGATTTCTGGAAAACAGATGTCAAAGAAGAACTGACCAAGCCATCGGTAACTGGCCTCTTCATGGAAGTGGTATCTCCATGCATAACTAACTGGGTCCTGTCTATGAGTCAGCTGGCTATTCAACAAGTTACAAAGAGGTTTATGCCTAATTGCATGAGTTTGTTTACAATGCCCAAGTGGAGTATTGTATCAAATGCCTTAGCTAGGTCTAGGTAGGCAGTATACACCATTCTGCCCTCAACCATTGCCTCGGTGACCTTCTCAAAAAAAGTCCACCATGTTCAGTAGGCATGACTTTTCTTTGACAAAACAAAACTGGATTGGGTCCAGTGTCTGAAGGTTTCCTATGTAATTGTTAATCATATCTATGATAATTCTTTCCACTGATGTTCCACCCTTGTGCAGAGGGAGGGATGACAGTTGTCTTCCATTCATATGGCACAAAGCCTACGCAGAGGCTATGGTTAAATAGTGATACCAGTCACCCAGAAAGATCATATTTTAGGCTATTTAGTAGGCATCTTAGATATTAACAAGGCCCACTGAAGCTGTATTCTTAGCCCTAGATAGTGCATCGAAGACCTGGTCCCTTTCGATAGTTGGTGGGATTATATTATATGGTATTTCCTGGGGACAGCTGCAGGTGAGAGGGGAGAAAATTTAGAGCTGAATTTGTCAGCCAGAAGACTTGCTGTATCTCCTTGTTCCATGAACATGGCTCCAATTAACAGCAGTTCAACACACTGTTTATGCTGCCTTTGAGGTTTCAGACATAGCTAAAGAAGGCCTTATGGTTGTTGTTGTCCTGGAACACTATCTTTACTTCAAAATTTGCTTTGTTGGACTTAATTAGTCCTCTTAGTTGTTTATTCAGTTTGATGAGAGAGTTTTTTTATCATTTTCAGTACTATACTTCTAATTTTAGCTATGACTTTATTTTTCTGTGCAACCTGTTACTTTTAGATTCCAGCAGGGTGATTTGGTGTTTTGAGTTAGTTTTGGCATACTTCTGTTAGGCAAAGCAGCTTCTATGCAGTCACTGACATGGCTGTACAGAACTAGTGTGAATAATTTTGCACAGGCTGCTATGTTATCTGGGTTTGGAGGGGCTGGACATTTTTGACAGGTTATCAACTAATAAAAGGTAGTTTGCCTTGCAGTAGTTGCTAACTGTTACATGATTTGGTGAGGTTACAGAATTGATTCTTATTTTGAATGACACTACTTTGTGGTCTGATCTTAAAAGAGAGAACGTGGCACTTGGGGTCAGGGTACAGCTTTCTCTCAATATTTGCGAGTACCTGGTCCAATATGTTTGCACCCCTAGTAGGTGTATGCACTAACTGGTCCAGAAAAAGTTTGTGTATACAAAGTCTAGGAATGTCTGTGCCTGCAAGTTTGGGATTGTGTAGGATTCCCAGTTTATAGAGGGATAATTAAAGTCCCCTATAAGTATGACATTTGGTTGAATGGTGAGTGTCTACAATGGGTCTAAATATGAGCTGTGGGTTCCATGGAACATAGAGAACCATCTTTAGCTTCTTAGCATATGGTATGAGACTTTGTCTGTGGTGATCTTGATGTGGAGGAACTCCAGTGCATCATCCTGCTTAACCAACCTAAAGGTATGCATGTTATTACATTGAGACACCTCCATCTTTAGTCCCTTTCTGTACAGGTGATGACCTAAATGTGTGGAAGGCACTGAAGCCTTGCACTATCAGGGTACTCTCTGCAGCTTTAAACTATGTCTTGTTAGCTGCACAGATGTCTACATTCTCCCAGGTGATAACAGCTTGGAGGGGGGGTGGAGCTTCTTGTTTAGACTCCTGGCACTGAACAGTAATACCATTAGATTTCTTTTGGCAGATTTTGCTATGTTGGACAGTTTGTAATTTGGTAGTTCCTAAACAACATGTCTATGTGGGAGGATAATGTCTTAGCCTAGAGGAGACAGGTGGAAACCATCCTTAGCAAAACAACATGGTTTGTATCCCATGTCCTCCCATGCTGACAGATATTGTAACCCACCCCCCCAAAAGGACACCAATAACTAAACTAATTATTAAAGTCAATCATCTTCTGTTCATTTTGTAGTATCATCCTTGGGGAAGGTAGAATGGTGCTTAATGCTAGGTTCATACCAGCCTGTGACACATAGTTTGAGAGTTCCATAATGTCTCTCTTCATATAGTCTCAGGAGGTACTTCTCATGTCTTTTACACCTATATGGACTATGACTGAATCATGCTGGTACCTGTGGTTCAATGATTTGAGTGTCTGTAGAGATTGGCAGAACCCAGCCCCTGATAGGCAACTGACATTTTCTCCTTGCTCAGCCTGGTTAGAGAGGAGTCAGGATGTCGTACAATGGAGTCGTCTATAACTAGATTCCTGGGTGGTATATTTGATTCCCTTATGTGATTGGTAGAGGAGGCTCCACTATGTGTGGTTGTATGTGCAGTGTTAGGTGTTGTTTCTGCTGTATGTATGTGTAGTGTTAGGTGTTGTTTCTGCTGTATGTGCAGTGTTAGGTGTTGTTTCTGCTGTATGTGCAGAGTTAGGTGGTGTTTCTGTGTGTGCAGTGTTAGGTGTTGTTTTTGATGTATGTATGTGTAGTGTTAGATGTTGTTTCTGCTGTATGCGCAGTGGTAGGAGTTGTTTCTATTATATGTGCAGTGCTAGGTGCTGTTTCTGCTGTATGTGCAGTAATAGGTGTTGTTTCTTTTGTATGTGCAGTGTTAGGTGTTGTTTCTGCTGTATGTATTTGTAGTGTTAGGTGTTGTTTCTGCTGTATGTATGTGTAGTGTTAGGTGTTGTTTCTGCTGTGTGTGCAGTGTTAGGTGTTGTTTTTGATGTATGTATGTGTAGTGTTAGATGTTGTTTCTGCTGTGTGTGCAGTGGTAGGTGGTGTTTCTGCTGTATGTGCAGTAGTAGGTGTTTCTTTTGTATGTGCAATGGTAGGTGTTGTTTCTGCTCTATGTGCAGTGTTAGGTGTTGTTTCTGCTGTATGTGCAGTGTTAGGTGTTGTTTCTGCTGTATGTGCAGTGGTAGGTGTTGTTTCTGTTGTATGTGCAGTGTTAGGTTTTGTTTCTGCTGTATGTGCAGTGTTAGGTGTTGTTTCTGCTGTATGTGCAGAGTTAGGTGGTGTTTCTGTTGAGTGTTTTCCGGTTTGCTGAAGATAAATTTTGCACGTGGAATGTCTGAAAGATCTTTAGGGTTTGGGAAGATTTAATTTATGTGTTGCAGCATAAGTAGATTTATGTGTATGAAGTGTGTAGTATGTGTGATGGATGTTGCGCGTGTAGATCTATGTGTATGAGTTGTATAGTATGTGTTGCAGCATAAGTAGTATGTGTGGTGGGTGTTGTGTGTGTAGATCTAAGTGTATGAGGTGTGTAGTATGTGTGGTGGTTGTTGTGTGTGTAGATCTATGTGTATGAGGTGTGTAGTCTGCGTGGTGGGTGTTGTGTGTGTAGATCTATGTGTATGAGGTGTGTAGTATGTGTGGCGGGTGTTGTGTGTGTAGATATATGTGTATGAAGTGTATGTGTGATGGGTGTTGTGTGTGTAGATCTATGTGTATGAGGTGTGTAGTATGTGTGATGGGTGTTGCGCGTGTAGATCTATGTGTATGAGGTGTGTAGTATGTGTTGCAGCATAAGTAGATTTATGTGTATGAGGTGTGTAGTATGTGTAGTGAGTGTTGTGTGTGTAGATATATGTGTATGAAGTGTGCAGTATGTGTGGTGGGTGTTGTGTGTGTGTGTACACCTATGTGTATGAGTTGTGTAGTATGTGTGGTGGGTGTTGTGTGTGTAGATATATGTGTATGAGATGTGTAGTATGTGTGGTGGGTGTTGTGTGTGTAGATCTATGTGTATGAGGTGTGTAGTATGTGTGGTGGGTGTTGTGTGTGTAGATCTATGTGTATGAGGTGTGTAGTATGTGTGGTGGTGTTGTGTGTAGATCTATGTGTATGAGGTGTGTAGTATGTGTGGTGGGTATTGCACATGTAGATCTATGTGTATGAGGTGTGTAGTATGTGTGGTGGGTTTTGTGTGTGTAGATCTATGTGTATGAGGTGTGTAGTATGTGTGGTGGGTGTTGTGTGTGTAGACCTATGTGTATGAGTTGTGTATTATGTGTGGTGGGTGTTGTGTGTTTAGATATATGTGTATGAGATGTGTAGTATGGTGTAGTATGTGTGGTGCGTGTTGTGTGTGTAGATCTATGTGTATGAGGTGTGTAGTATGTGTGGTGGTGTTGTGTGTGTAGATATATGTGTATGAGGTGTGCAGTATGTGTGGTGGGTGTTGTGTGTGTAGATCTATGTGTATGAGGTGTGTAGTATGTGTGGTGGGTGTTGTGTGTGTGTAGATCTATGTGTATGAGGTGTGTAGTATGTGTGGTGGGTGTTGTGTGTGTAGATATATGTGTATGAGGTGTGCAGTATGTATGGTGGGTGTTGCATGTGTAGATATATGTGTATGAGGTGTGCAGTATGTGTGGTGGGTGTTGTGTGTGTAGATCTATGTGTATGAGGTGTGTAGTATGTGTGGTGGGTGTTGGGTGTGTGTTTCTGGCAACCACATTGTTATTATAAGTATTTGTACACAAGAGTTTTGCCTCCAGAAGCATTGTGCATATACATCACTTCCATACTCTATTTCTTTCTGTTTTTTAATTTCTCCGAATCTTTTGGGTTTCTAATACAATGGCGGGAATGGACCCCATTCCTAAGTCAAAATATAATTAAAGTTCATGAAATTAGTATTGTTTCAGTCTTTTATGTCAACCAGAAGTGTTCTTCGCAGCACCCACAATGTGAGTAGTAGTGATTCCTTCTGACATTCGTATGGAGTTATGTGTATTGGTATCATATCGAGATACGATTGTAGATTCCCTTTTATAAGACCTGTAACTGTGACTGGTATTGGGACTGTCTGGGTATCCTTCTTCCACATTGCTCTCATTTCTGCCTGCAAATCCTGATATTTTATGATTTTGTGTCTCTCTGTACACAAGACACTGTAGTCACTGGGTGTAGCAATTTCAGTAATCAGTGTTACTTTTGTCTTCTTTTCATGGACCTCTGTATCTGGTTTTCTCTCATCTATCTTTTGAACTGCTGGTAATGCGTGATCCCATGTGATGTAGACTTCATCATTTTCTATAATGATTTTTGGCTCATATTTCCACTGTTTTTCATCTACTTTAATATTATAATGTTTGCACAATCCCCAGTGTAACAGTCTTATCACATTACTATACCTTTCAATATACAATCCTTCTGCCATTAGTATATCACAACCAGCAACAAGGTGTGTGATTGTTTCCAATCCTGTTTTACAAAACCTACATTTGTCTGTTTCTCCCACATGTTCAATGGCCTTTTACCAACATGTACGTAGACCACTATCTTGGGCCATCAATACTAACCTTTCATCTTTTGGTTTGAATTCACCTCTCTTTACCATTCCTTCATTTGATCCTGATCAACATGAAGTTCTTCAAGAAGTTTTCTTCACTTGTGACTATATTTATGCTTTTTCCACATTTCTTGCCTTCTCATCTGATCATTCACCTTATATTCTTTTCTATGTTTTTTGGAACATTCAGATGCTGCCTGATTTTTATCTACTTCTGGTTTGATTTCCATTCCCGCTTGACATCGATACGCTTCTGCTAGACTAAGAAGGGAAGTCATCTTAGACTTATTCTCCTCATGTTTCAAAACTTTCATTACGTTTGGGTCCTATGAGGTCAGCAGATATGTGTGGAGTCCCATGATTGCAGATCTGTACATGTAATCAATTTCATGGAGACTCATAACTCCTTCCCAACAGGGAAAATCTAATCTTGATATACACTGATTTGTATAAATCATTTGGTAAGCATGAGGCATTCTTCTTTTTTTCCTGTCTAATCTATCCAACACCTTTTGGGGTTAGTCAGTCACTCCAAAACTGTAAGTTAGGACAGGAAGAGAAAATTTGTTTATAGCTTGCATTTTTGTTCCTAGATATCAACTCTGTTTTCAGGATTAATTTAAGTCTTCTAAAATATTCCGTTTTATTAACATTTGTTCATGCTTTATTGTTGATCCTTCATCAGCTCCCAAATATTTATACACTCTCTCTTGCTGAAGTTCTTTTATATCACATTCTTGTCCCAAACTGATGTTTTCCTGGTGCTGCAGTTTTCTTGCTTTAAAGGTTGCTTTTGCACATTTATAAAGACCAAATGACACTCTAATATCATCTGAAAAAGTATTGACTACTTGCAGTTGTGCTTTCAGTTCCTCATTTGACAAACTATACAGTTTTAAATAATTGACAAAGAGAAGATGAAAAGTCTTTACACTTTGTTGCATTCTGGGAACCAAATTATAGCCATGACCTAATCTGTTAAGCAGATAGTTTAATGGGTTAAGGCCAAGGCAAAAGAGCAACAGAGAAAGAGAGTCACTCTGGAATATCCCCCTTTGGATTTTTATACTTGGAATAATAATTTGTCCTTTATCATGGCTTAACTGCAAAGTGGTTTGCCACTGTTTCATGATCACCGTGATGTAGTTTATCAGTGTAGGGTGTATCTTATACAGTTTTAAGTACTCTTTTATCCATGAATGTGGGATACTGTCAAATGCTTTTTTGTAATCAATCCATGCCATACTTAGATTCTTCCCCTTTTTACAGTTCTCCACTATGACTTTATTTAACAACAAATGATTCTTTGTTCCATATGACTTGCTTTTATTACCTTTTTGTTCTGTTGCTATAATTGAGTTTTTTTCTAAATGACTATAAACTCTGTCAGCATCCATTCCAGTGTAGAGATTATATGTCCTCAGAAGGCAAGTTATTGGTGTATAATTTTTAGGGTAGCTTGCAGGGTCTCTCTTAAGTAGGAGCATTATTTTTCCTGTTGTTAGTCAGGTAGATGTCTATTTGGGGTGCGCATATAAATACTTCTTAGTCATGGCTAAATCCTTGTGCAAAAATGTTAATACTTTTAACCAGAAGTTAGGTACTGCATCTGGGCCTGGGGATTTCCAATTAGAGGCTTTTCTTAACTTTGTTTCAATCTCTCTGGCTGTTATTTCATCCCATTTCATATCCTGTACATTTAAACTTCTTATTCTTTCTTTTACTTCTTCTATCCATCTAGCATCTCTGTTATATTCCACAGGATCTTCATAAATACTTCTCCAAAATGTATCTATTTATTCTTTTTTTGGAGGTCTTTCAGTTCCTTTTACCCTGTTTCCCAATTCTCTATAAAACTTTTTTGGGTCATCAGTAAATTGCTTATTTTGTACTTTTCCTTTATATTATCTGTGTATCTTCTAGGTTTTTCTGCCTGTGCTGAGATTTTTAGTTTATTTGCGATAGTGAATGAAAAATTCTGATCCATTGTAATACTGCACATTGCTTTTATCACATATATCTTTCTGAGTATTTTTGTTGGTCCGTCCTTCTTCTGTACTCTTCTAGCAATGACACTTCTAGTCTTAACTGCTTTATAGTTTTCTCTACTGGATAACTCCATGATGGTATTTGATTTCTCCCCTTCCTTTCCCTTACTACCCTGTATTCTGTGGTAGAACTTTATCAGTTATTAATTTAGCTGCACAGTATAATAACCATGTTTACTTCTGTTATATTGCATGGATCTCTATGGACAGTCCTAATTACTGTGTGCATTTATGTTATAAAACTTCTGACTTTTTGGGTTTTATTGACCTTCTGCAGTGTATTTCTTTCATTGATCTTAATACATCCATCTATGTATAGTAAATCAAGCAACTCTTCTCTTAGCTCGTTTTCTTCTAAACTAGGGCACATTTTTTGTTTTCTATTTCCTGCAGGCATTCTATAGAAAGTTCTATTGCATCTTCCTGTGGCTCCTTCTCTTCAATTTCATCCTGTGCCATCCATTACTCTGTCACTTAGGAACTCACTTGGCCTATCACTCCTCAACATTGACTACATCAGAGTTGTAACAATTTCCTGTTCCTTCTCTTGCTGTCCAGCTTAAAGTGAACATTTATACTGGTTTCTTGTGGATTGCACCAAAATATCTTCATATGGCAATTGACCAGTTACTTTCCGTTATGCTGGTTTCTTCTTAATTTAGATGTCTATTGCTCTTTCCTGCAGTGGTGCATTCTTAGATTTTCTGCACTAAATCCTTCACTTCACAGGTATTCCATAACCTCAGTTTCTATTTCTTTAATTTCTCCATTATTAATCTCCTTTTCTCCTTTTCCTCTTTGTCTTCTTTTTTTTTTGTATTGTAACGTTTTCCATGTCCGGATTCCTTTGCCTGTATTTCTCTTCAAATATCTTTGCTGCTGCTCTTTTTGTACTGGTTAGTTTTGCTTTCTCCTTTGTATAGATATTACACCAAATTAAATCGCTCTTTCTTTCCCATGTCCATATTTCTTCTTCAGATGTCTCCTGATCTTCCTGTTTCTCCTACTTTGGGAACTCGTTCCATCATGCTGTGATATAACCTGTGTTAAACCTTCTACACCAAATCCTTCACTCCGCAGGCACTCCATAAGGTCAACTTCTATTTTTTTACTTCTACTTTTCTAATCTTCTTTTTTACATCTCCTCTCTATATTATTTTTATTCCACATTCCCTCTCTGTGATATTATTTTTATTCCACATTCTCTCTCTGTGATATTAATTTTATTCCACATTCCCTCTCTGTGATATTATTTTTATTCCACATTCCCTCTCTGTGATATTATTTTTATTCCACATTCCCTCTCTGTGATATTATTTTTATTCCACATTCCCTCTTTGTGATATTATTGTTATTTTTATTTCATCCTCTTTCTTTGAGGATTAAATGTTTGTTAGTGAATATTACACCGTTGTTACATTGTGTCAGTATTCCCATATCAACCAAACTGGCTGCAGAGAACTTGGGAAAATGCATATCCTTAATTTTAGATCCTTTACTGGGTGAGCTACAGGGGTTTGGTGCATGAGGGGTTAAAAGTGGGTTGACTAAGGTTGCTTTTGGGGCTGGAGGCTAGACTAGGCTGTATAATACTACATTCAAGGGACAGTACTCCTCAACACACATATTATTTGCGCTGTACTACTCAAAATGCAAAGTAGTTGCCCTACAGTCACATCATTACTGGTACAGTTTCAGAGGTGGTTTTATGGTGAACACTTGGTTTCTAGATGTCTGCATCTGTAGTGGTCACTACTGACCACCACTGCATGATGGAGAACAGCAGGCAAATGATCCAAATTTATACATTCACATAAAACACAGCATACTGGCTTCTCATTCCTCTGGCCAATAAAACAACTACTTTTACAGTTTTCTTATGTGTTTCCCAACCCAGATAGACCAGGACACCACCACCTACTGTCACTATATGGACTATCACAGTCCTCTTAATGTAAAAACACAAAAGAAATTGCTTGAGAGTGTTATGCTACCACAAAACAACTTAAAAATCTTCCTGGACAAGGCAATTTACAGTTTTCCTCTCCATTGCCCAATCCTATAGCCACGTGTCTCATGGTGGTAAAGCTGGCCAGTGGAGAAACCATTATTCCTAAAGATGAGGGGGTTTGACTCCTGAGCCATTCACCCAGCATCCTGATATGCACCCTGTCAAGGTATAGCCTACAATGTCAATCAAGACATGTGTCATTCCATGCAAGCACCAATTTCAGCTATTATACAAGTCTGGTTGCTTGTCACACTGCCTGTATATCACCACCCCATGTTCTACTCACTGCACATACTTGCCAAAACATTGCATCACTATGTAAGCAGCCTTCTGCTTCATTTCCAATGATGGATGACTGTATCAGGCATGCATTCTGACTCTCCTTGCTGAGGTCCTCTAGTATCCAGCTCACTGGATAATCGTCAGTCATCAGGTTTGTAGTTAGTACTTTATATCTCTATAGTATAGAGCTATGAAGAATTGAAAGTGGTTAAATCTAATGTAAAACATTATTTAGTGGCTGTAGCACAGAATCACAGACATTTTGGTGAAATTCTAATGTGAAACATCATTTAGTGGCAATACCGCCTCACAGCAAGAGGCTCTCTGGTTCGATTCTCAGCTGGAGTGCCTTCTGTGTGGAGTCTGCATGTCCTCCCTGTGGTCATGTGGGTTTCCTCCAGGTGCTGCAGTTTCCTCCCACATCCCAAAGACATGCTGTAGGTGGATTGGACACTCTCAATTGGCCCTAGGTGTAAGTGTGTGCATGTGTATGCCTTCTGTGGAAGGTTGGGTGCCAGGTTGGCAACTTGGCACCGTAGAATTCCACTGCCATTCGTTCTGCGGACCGTTGTTTCACTGTGGCGACCCCTAACAGGGATGATCTGAAAGGAGATGATGATGACTAAAGAATCAGACATGTTTTAGAGGAAAACAAGAAAAGCAACATTTTAAAGAGAAGTTAGAGATAACCTTGAAGATCAAAAACAATTATAATAATTTTAAAAGTATATTTTGAAGTCTCAGAGCCAAAAATCAAGACATTTCAAACTTGAACTTCTAGACATAAACACTGAAGAAATATCTAGTGATGTTGTGTCAAAATATTCCCTGTTGTTGTCTAAGTGTTTTGAGGTTTAAAGTATGAAATGCCTGCCGAGGAAATGGAGTCGTCTGTATGCAGAGGTCTTATTATGGGTAAGATGCAAATTACAGCTTATCTGTAACAAGTCATTAGCAGCTAGAAAGTCTATTTCTGACCCCCAGAGACAACTATTTATCTGCGTGTTAAACATAATACTTCACTTTCTCAAACTGATTTGTTTGAGGAAACGGAGTGATAATATTAAATAAGAAGGAAAGGTAGAAATAAGGTTCTCTGAAGACACCTGCCCTCTCATGATTAAGGACTGGGAAATCAGAGTTTGAGTTTAAGGTTTAGGATCATAATATATAAAATATAAGCATTCAGCAGTGCAGTCTGAAAAAAAATGCAATAAGAGAAAGGAAGACAGAGAAACGTGAACAGGAAGTAGATAAGAACATGCTGTTAGAGCTGATAACAGCAAATCATAGGGTTATCAGAAGGAAACAAATGACAGCAAAGTAGGCAAAATGTACTCCTTGTTGAAAGCAATTAGTGTTTGCCCCTGTGTGGGGTATCGTGCCATGACTTACACATAAAGGCAAGAGTTTAAACTGATGCAAAGCTGAATGATGTCAGCATTTGTAATGAGATTTATATAATAAAGCATCATATGGGGCACGAAACAAAGACAGCCCTCAGGGTAGAAGCATTTCTAACAAATGTAAATCATGACACTTAGTTGTAAACTCACTTAGTGAAAACAGTGTAGCTATAAGGTAACAACTACAATTTTGCAGCTTACAGTATTAGACAGAAATGTGACTCTCCTACCTGTTATTCTTGAAAACAATATAGGGTGGGAAGATTCCACCCAGAAAGTCAAATGTCAGAAATTCAACTTTTGGGAGGCTGAAGTCAAAATATCTAATGTTAGAAGCTGACTATTCTTTGTAAATTACACATCACATGACTTTAGAAGAAGAATATGCATTTCACCTTCACAGCATGTAACCTTGGCATTGAATAATGACACAATGAAGATATGGAAACGCTGAAGGTTTTGGCACCTGTAAATACATAATTTTTGTGTTTTTGTTTTTATTTTTAACACATTTGAGATTGTGACTTTCATCCAATTTTTGTGGATTCAAAAGTTTTCTAATTATCATTGTATGGGGAATGAGAAGTTGCCTGTCTGCATGACTCACTTGGATGCAGACCTAACTGTGGCCTAGATGACCAATGTTCGATTATTAGCTCTAAACCTAGAGGAACCAGGTAAAGGAGGGTTTCTGGGGCACATTGGGCAGATGCCGTGTGGGAAGGCAGGGCTGTTTTGTCTTGTAGGAGTAAAGCAATGGCTTTTACAGACTGTCCATGGTATGTCACTCCATGTTGTTTTACTGGTTACAGGCGGTTAGATCTGGGTAAACTAAAAGTAAAAAGCTCTAACTATCTCTGATGGCTGTCTGAGTGATAGCCCCTTCAAGCTGACCCTTGTCCCAATAATGGGGAATGACTGACAATTAACCAAGAAGGGGACTGATGACTGCTGTTGTAAAGAGTGGAAAAGAACATTTTCTGAATGAGAAGCATATGAAATGCATATTCATGAAAAAAAAAACATGCTAGAAGAAGAAGAAATGAAAGCACATTCATTCATAAACAGGATGACGTCTTCAGTTTAAACGTACCTGTAAAGTAACAGAAAAGAACAGTTTTGGAGCTTTGAAAGTGTGATTAAAGTAATCCTGCAGAGGAATAGTGCAAAGATTTATCATGCCGTGAGAACATTTCTGCTGTTTTACTTATATCATTCTAAATATTTAAATATTCAATAATCACATGTTCTGTCCCCATATGAAATGTGAAGCTTTTCCTGGTCCTATACTGATAATTACTGACTGCAGTGATACTATTACTACTGCCCTTTTTTTACTAAAAGATGTTATTTAATTGCTTACGGGAGATGAACATCCTATTAGGTATCCTACAGTTTAAGCATATCAGGGGAAACATGCCAAGCTGGTGATGATATGATCTCTTCCCTAGTTCATGGACTTTGTAAATCCTTGCTTATTAAAGTTAACTAATTTTCTGGACTAGTTATTTGAAGTGCCTCACTGACACACAGCTGATGATTCAAACACTTAAAAGTAACAGACGAATCATTGAAGCAATCAAATATAACCTGCTAATCAGGTTTTTAAGAGCAGCTCTGTCAGACTGTACATTCATTTAAATGATGACCATAAAATAATAAACATTTGCTGCTGCTGACTTATTCAATTAGCCTGCCAATCATGCTTTGCTTTTCTGATTGTGTATTGGGTATAACGGATGCTCATTAGGCTGTGTGCACTATATGTATGATGAATTACGGCTGGTGTTAACTTCCGTTTTTATTCTTTGCATATTTGTTGCACTGTATACAACTCATTTTGATTTTGAATGGCTCACAGCTTAAAAAAGTTATTAGTTCCATTTCATTTCCATGGTGACCAAATTAATTAATGAATCAGCAAATGACAAAATAAATACGCTAATAAATATGAATGCTGTGAATGATGGCCATTGTGTATGATTCTAATCATAGTAAAAAGCCGATTATTAGAATATTTGTTTCAATTAAAAGACTGCCTCTTTGATTGTATTGCTGTATATAGTTTGCTTTATTTTTCCAATTGATGCAATAATGTGACTTAAGTCTATATTTTATACTACAGCAGAAACAAGACATTTGCATTTAATTATTTACAATGAGTCATGTGCAAAACATCTTCAATGTAATTGTAGACATTTTTCTTCAGTTGCTCAAGGGGAAATTATGCATTTGAATTACCACATTAAGCACTTTTCATATTTCAGCAGAACACTATTAATATTTGACATAATAGACTGCAATCTGGCCAGTCATCAATGGATTTTGCTTGATACATTAGATTTATTCTCTAAAATATGTCCAGTTTGGCTTCTTTGGAACTTGTGAAATCCACCATTGGATAGCTCATGATTTAATAAGTTTGAACACATGAAAGCCACCTTAGGGTCGCTCATGATTTAACAGGTTTAACTTGTATGCTTTGATTTGTGTAATGTACACATTTTATCCTCACATAAAGGTGAGGTGAAGTAGGAGGATGAATGAACTCCTCACTGAACGAATTTTCTCATCTGCAAACAATAAAAGGAGCGACTGAAATGTATTTTTGAAGTTAAGGCAAATTATCCTTCTTCAATGCATATACCTTACCGGAACTGCCAGTAACATTTTGTTATGATGCTATACTTTGTCTTCAGTATTTAGCCTTATATCTCATTGCACTCTGTCATATAACACATGAAATAAAAGAACAGTTGTAAAAGAAATTGTTATCCTTATTTTTGCTACAGTGAACAATATAATTATCAACCTTCCTTCACCAAATTGTGTGATGCAATGTGAAAAAAGGTATGACATGGATCAAAACTTGAGAATGAAAGAACAACACTTTATGAAATAAAGTGTAGTGATTTTCATATTTCAGATTACAGGGCATGATAAATTGCAACAAATATACTGTACATTTTACCACAGTATGGAAACTACAATTTCTCACTTCTGCAAATGATTTCTGGAGAGGCAAAATGAGTGATGCACCTTACAAAGTGTGACACCAGAAAGCTGTGTTGACCAGTTCCTATTTATATTACATATCACCACTGTAATCTTTTTAGGTAGATTTTATTATCATATATCTGCAAATGAAATAAGCTATGTGTAACTACTGATTTCCCAAATAGCTATGTGTTGTGCCTTCATATCCTGGAACAACAGAAAATAAATATGAAGAAAGAACATCAGGCAGAAATATAATCACAAATAGAAATCAATGACAGATTATAAAATACAGAACTGCCTGTCAAGCAGCAAATTTAGACTATGTCTGCCTATCAGTAATGAAGTCGTCAGAGTCACACCTTCCACAGCTTCTAACCAGCATGCCATATTGTACAAAACCTATGAAGCAGCCATGTTGATCAGGTGAGTACAGGAGAAAGAGAACATTATAATGTTTAAATAGCATCTCCACTACTTTTAATCTATTTTTATTTGAAAAAAAAATAGTTTAACTAATATTAAAAATTTTTTTGCACTTCCCAGAACTAGTGCAAGCTGTAGAAATACTTAAAAAATGAAGGGGTGCTGATGATTTAGGAGAAAGCATTGCTTCTTTATAGAGAGGGAGTGTCACAGTGAAAAAGGATGCTTTTTCCCCATGCATTTTTAATTTATATGGACTAGTATCACCCCCCCACTCCCATCAGTACAGTGTGTATTCCATTTCTGCACTCCCATCAGTATAGTGTGTTTTTAGCTTGTACACTCCTATCAGTACAGTGTATATGTCATTTCTGCACTCCCATCAGTATAGTGTGTTTTTAGCTTGTTCACTCCCATCAGTACAGTGTGTGTTTCATTTTCGCACTCCCATTAGTACAGTGCATGTTTCACTTGTGCACTCCCATAAGTACAGTGAGTGTTGTTTATGCACTCCCATCTGTACAGTGAATGTTTCATTTGTGTACTCTCATCAGTACAGTGCAATTGTGTACTCTCATCAGTACAGTACATGTTTCACTTGTGCACTACCATCAGTACAGTGAGTGTTGTTTATGCACTCCCATCAGCACAGTGCATGTTTCATTTGTGCGCTCCTATCAGTATGGTGTGTGTTTCTACAGTGCGTGCTTCATTTGTGCACTCCCATCAGTACGGTGTGTGTTTTGCTTGTGTACTCCCATCTGTCTTGAGCCCATTCAATCCCTTAATGCTAGAGATGTTTGGGGACCATGATCCTGGCAGCCATAGAGGAGTCTGCACTCTTGCCTGCCCCTCATTCATCCATGTGTTGCTGATGTGGGGCATGCTTTTGTCCAAGTGGCCTGATGATCTGTCTATATGCTCCAAACTGGGGCAACCCTTATTTCAGAAACCGATTATATCTGTCCCTAGGTAAGAAAACTACACAAAACTCCCAACCCCTGGGGCAACATCATGACTGATTCTGCCTTAATCACATTCCTAGATAACTAACATGGACAATTACCTCAAATGCCTACTATGTCTTCTCCATATAGGGATAAGCTCCCATCCACATACCCATTTGGATTTACAATAACCAGGTCGGTAGTACCAGGCCTACATCTTTGACTGTCCACCTTTCCAGTACTGTAAACCGCTGCTTGCTTGTGGTGAGCAAAGCATACTAAAACTAACACTCTTGGTGAGCACAGCATCCTAGAACCAACCCTCTCAGTGAGTGCAGCATACTGGAACAAATCCTCTCAGTGAGCGTAGCATACTAAAACCAACCCTCTCAGTGAGTGCAGCATACTAGAACTAACACTCTCAGTGAGCACAACATAACAGAACCAACCCTCTCAGTGAATGTAGCATACTAGAACCAACCCTCTCAGTGAGTGTAGCATACTAGAACCAACCCTCTCAGTGAGTGCAGCATACTAGAACCAACCCTCTCAGTGAGTGTAGCATACTAGAACCAACCCTCTCAGTGAGTGCACCATACTAGAACTAACACTCTCAGTGAGCACAGCATACTAGAACCAACCCTCTCAGTGAGCACAGCATACTGGAACCAACACTTTTGGTCAGCACAGCATAGTAGAACCAACCCTCTCAGTGAGCACAGCATACAAGAACTAACCCTCTCACTGAGCACAGCATATTAGAACCAACACTCTTGGTGGGCACAGCTTACAGGAACCAACACCCTCAGGCAGTACAGCATACTAAAACCAACTCTCTCAGTGAGCACAGCATACTGGAACCAACACTCTCAGTCAGCGTAGCATACTAGAACCAACCATCTCAGTGAGTGCAGTATATTGGAACCAACACCTTCGGTCAGCGCAGCATACTAGAACCAACACTCTCAGGAGCACAGCATATTGGAACCAACACTCTCGGTCAGCACAGCATACTGGAACCAAAACTCTCAGCTCCCAGGATGAGAGAATCAGCATTGATAATTATTTCCATCCTCAGAGTCAACTCCTGCAATATTTAGGCCGCAAACCACATTTGTGTTACCAGGGCTCTAGTCAGGTCTTTATTTTTATATGTCAAAAAGCATACTAGAACCAACCCTCTCAGTGAGTGCACCATACTAGAACTAACACTCTCAGTGAGCACAGCATACTAGAACTAACACTCTCAATGAGCACAGCATATTAGAACCAACCCTCTCAGTGAGCACAGCATACTGGAACCAACACTTTTGGTCAGCACAGCATAGTAGAACCAACCCTCTCAGTGAGCACAGCATACTAGAACTAACCCTCTCACTGAGCACAGCATATTAGAACCAACACTCTCGGTGGGCACAGCTTACAGGAACCAACACCCTCAGGCAGTACAGCATACTAAAACCAACTCTCTCAGTGAGCACAGCATACTGGAACCAACACTCTCAGTCAGCGTAGCATACTAGAACCAACCATCTCAGTGAGTGCAGTATATTGGAACCAACACCTTCAGTCAGCGCAGCATACTAGAACCAACACTCTCAGGAGCACAGCATATTGGAACCAACACTCTCGGCCAGCACAGCATACTGGAACCAAAACTCTCAGCTCCCAGGATGAGAGAATCAGCATTGATAATTATTTCCATCCTCAGAGTCAACTCCTGCAACATTTAGGCCACAAACCACATTTGTGTTTCCAGGGCTCTAGTCAGGTCTTTATTTTTATATGTCAAAAGACTAACAAAATGATAATGTATAATTACGAAGACCTTTCAGCCATGCATCAAAAATGGATGCAAGTAAAAACAGCAAAATTTTGACAGTTTACTGATTTTTGCTTAAATCAGAACATAACATTTTTTTGTGTAGAAAACGTTAGGTAGGGAAAAAATCTTTGAACATTTACATTAAAAAGATCAGTCCTGTCAGAATTTGATAATTTTACCAAAGCAGCTCTCATGATGTCAGAATCTTTCCTTCCTTAGGCCTTGTAGGATATGGAGTTGAAGAAGCTCATGCAAATCTTGGTTCTGATTAATATGAATGAATTAAAGAAAAAAAAGATCACCATTTCTTTATTGCACTAGTCTATAAATTCCCACTCTTTACACTTGAAGGATGTTGCAAGACAGAGAGACAGTGATACAGAGAGTGTGGAGAAATGTGTAGAAATGGAACCTATCACTTAATGGACAACTGAAGGTAAATAAAGCTGGAGTGGAGTTTATATTATAGCATAACATACTCTGCTTGTTTCTAAAGCTGATGATCATGAAAACTGAGCTCATAATAGCAACTCCCATATCTGTGGACTCCCCAAAATTGCATAAGGTAATGATTCTTCAGTTCTGTTAAAATGACCACCTGAGGCCACAGACTGAAGTAGCACAAAGTTGACTCTACCTTGATCTGCTATATGAGGTTATAAGTAATATTCTATCATAAGGAAATCCCTGAAATTTTATAAGTATGATTGTTATGGAGGGTACGGCATCTCCTGTTTCTTATAAAGTATAAAGGCAAAAAAAAAAAAACAGACGTGCCTTTTGTCCTGTGCTTAAGGAACTCATGAAGTACATTATGTTTTCTTTTGGTCTTCTTTTCGCTGGAGTAACAGAATGTAAGCTCTATCTATGAAGATCGTGAAGACGTGATGACATTCCTGTTACAACAACATGTATTATATCCACTGTGGAGAAGGGCTACAGATCAAGGAAAATGCCAAATGCTTGGATCAGACTGAATAATAGTCATAATATGGTGAAAGCATTCAAAGGAGATGAGCCCCCCCCTACTCAGTCTTTGCTGGCCTCATGAGCTGATGTGACGGTCAAGTGAGATTTTCATCATTGAAGATGCTAAGGTTACCCCTCCATTCTTGCCACAGGATACTTATTCTATGACTCTCACAAGCATGCCTCTCAACCTCTAAGTGCAAGAAATCTGCACAAAACCAAAATAACAGGGGAATAAAGGCCAAACTCAGGGACATATTTTAGATATTGCTCTTATAAACGTAGAAGATTGCTCAGATAATAGCCTTTGTATTCACATGCATTTTCTGAAGGGTATGAAGTCTGAAACTTGAATGCATGTCAAACTTCAATTCAGTAGTGACTTCAGTCCTCAATGATTTTCCAGAAAACTCACAAATTTTATGAGTAACAGCCCAAAATATGAGGCAAAAATCTGGACAGTTGAGAAGTATCCTCAGGAAAGTGATCCCATAAAACCCTTGTGATTGTGCAGTAAAATTGTTTATCTGTTTGAAAGATTTTCTAATATAACCAAGAAACTAGCTCTGATATTGGACCACAAGATGCAAAGACAGAACCTTTTGCTTTGTATTAAAGTATTTCAAAGTATTATTTTTCTGGACACTCGTGTCTGCTTATCACTGCTTTGTTAAGGTTCGGTTTTTGCATTTTTGGTCCAATGCTGGAGCTAGTTTTTTGGTTATTCAGTTTACTGTTACAGCTGCAGTTCCATTTCTAGTAAGTTCTAAAGATCGTCTAATATGGCGTATGTCACATAACGGACGAGTTAGTTCTCCACACCCCTGATTATAAGATACGTTGCTTCACTGATATGAAAACTCACCATACTGAGTTCACAGCGGATATAATCAGCAAGCTGGATTACCCCAGTGGACACAGTTAGCATGTAATGATGCAAGGCATATTAGTAGTTCCTTGGCATTGTAAGTCACCTGACTCTTCTAAGTAACTATTGAAAGACACTTGTTTTACTTCTAGTTTGTCTGATGAAGCGACAATAGCAGTTGTGAAAGTGCTTACGCACTTATTGTGCAATAAATATTTTGGTGTGTAAATCTGGGACCAGTGTTATTGCTTTCTTCACAATTGTTTGTTACTGCACCATTCTGCACTCTGAGATGTTTTTTGTGTGTGCATATTAGTTTTGTGCTACATTCCAAGATAACAGTAGCTGGGACTATTATACAGACTGGTACCATGTCCAATCTGTGCATCATAAGCATTTGTGCCATCCTCCTTTTGTACCTATTTTAAAATAAAGTGATGGCAGACTGTTGGAGGTACCTGGCTTCATACATGGACTAGCTGCTTCTGTGAGTAAGTGTAATATGTCTTTTCTCTGCAAAGACTATTAATATTTGGAGATGGTGCATCTAAATTTCAGGAGTAAAGATAGGCAATCAGTAGGAAATTTAACGGTACCTTGATAGTCATACATCGTATCCATTAAAAAAACAGAAAATCTGTTTAAGAAGTAATGGTGATCATAGGGTCTGCTACTTGCATTATAATTTTTTGATCAGGAAAATATGATGAAATGTGCACAATGCAGGTATTAAAAGTGATTAGATTTTTCTTCATCTGGTGATGCATGCAGCTGGAATTCAATTACTTCATCTCCACACATGTCTACATTCTGTGATCCTTCTGTTACATGTGCATTTTAGCATCAAAGGTGACCATTGAAAGTATTTTCCCATCATACATGACATAATAAACACTAAGCAAAGAATGGCACACATGAATATGGAACATACCTAGATACAAGTAGCAGACGAGTGTTCAGATTCCAAACTTTGACATCCTATTTACTAAAAGTCTTTTAATTAAAACACCGCACCAGCCTCACTGTAATGTCACACACATATTTTCCATAGTCATACCTGTTAAGTGTACCTCACTGCCAGGAACGTATCTCATTTGGGGTCTTAAAAAGCTCATGTTCCTCAAAGTTCCACATTGAAGGTTTCTGTCATACATTCAATGTTAGGAATTTTTTAACTGATATTCACAGTAAATAGAAAAGAATTACATTAATTCATTAAAAGATATTTTTTATAAGTAAAGGGAACATATTTTAACCATCCTATGACCTTCCTAGTTGAAGCTGTTAGTATGTGTTTCACATTTATCCAGTAGTTCCACATTATGAGGCCTAGTGTCCATAGTGTTTTCACATAAGATTCTTGGGCTGACCTGTTAATTTGAATGTTGACAGGACATGCTATGTCACTGAGTGCTACCTTTAGTCATGCAGCTGGTAGTTTATCAGCAGTAAGGTAGTGGGTTTTATGTTGGATAGATATTTCTTAATAGTGGGTACCGGGGTTGGATTTACAGTGAATGTGACAGAGTTGGGATTTGGCTGTTGTACCATAATTGTGGTTTTGTCAGGTTAATAGCTTATAAGGGATGTTACTCTTATTATGAAGTGTTCATAAAAATAGGTAGTTATTATTTCAGGTCCATCTGACTGGGAAAGATTGCAATGAATCGTTCTGCTGGAGTGTACCAAATTCTTTAGAAAAGCATTTTGGTGGGCTATTTATTGTTTGATGAGCCAGTTTTTTGCCATCTTTGACTTTTACTTTGCTGGTATTGTGCAGTTACTTCAGGAGTTGCAGGTTTTGGATGGTTTTCTTTTCCTGACAGGCTTTACAGGCCTTGTCTCTTTTGTACAAATGTTCTTTAGTTTGTTTTGATAAGCAAGGGTCAGGAATGGATTTACTTACTTCTTTCTAAATGGGGGACTTGCTTGTTCAGTATAACAAAGAATACACTTTTGCATTTTGTTATAGCTTCATTTAGTGGCAAGTACATTATTGCATTTAAGTTTTACGTTAATAAGGTAGGTGTAAATTTAACTTGGCTTGAATGTATTTATATTATGCGAAATGCAGTTTAGGTGTGTGGGTGAAGTTTCTGTGGATGAATGATGGGAGATGGTCACTCACTGCATCAGTAAGAATTCCAGAGAAGGTCATTTTGCTGGTGTCAGCAGTCACATGCCATGTCAATATGGAGGATTTATTGTTGGACTTGTTAGCAAGAGTATTACTGAGTTGGGTGAAACTGGAGATATTTATATTAGTTTCATGGGAGCTGTGGGGATGACACCTGCCAATCAATGTTTAGATTGCCTAAGATTATAGTTATGTGTGGAATATTGGTTAGTGTTTATGGCAGTGGGGTTGTTCTTGGCATTAGGAATATAAATAGTTATGATATACACAGTCTCGTGATTATTGAATTTAAGGAAGGACACACAAATCTCAGCTTTGTGATACTTGAGGATGTTATGCAGATACAGTAATATCTCTAGAGTATTTCTGATGGTGATAGCTACATCACCAGCTGTTTTTTCTATCCATTATAAATATATGCAACCTGGACAGAGAATCTCTTCATCTTATATCTGGGGTTTTAGCCAGGTCTCAAAGATGATAAGTATACTGAGTGCATGGATTGAAATTTAAGCATGCATATCAGCTTTGATACAGAAGCTTCTTAGGTTAACATGGATTATATTTAGGCCTGGTTTATTTCAAGAATTGTAGAGTTGTGTTAGAATTGGGTCACTCCTTGCATTGCTGCAAGAAAGGAAAGGAAAGGAAAGGGAAGGGTAGGAAAGAAAGGAAAGGAAAGAGAAGGGAAGGAAGAGAATGGAAAAGAAAGCAAAAGAAAGGAAAATGAAAGGGAAGGAAGGGAAATTAAATGAAAGGAAAGAAAGGAAAGGAAAGGAAAGGAAAGGAAAGGAAAGGAAAGGGAAGGAAAGGAAAGGAAAGGAAAGAAAAGGGAAGGGAAGGAAAAGAAGGGAAGGGAAGGAATGGAAAGGAAAGCAAAGGAAAGGGAAGGGAAGGAAGGGAAGGGAAAGGGAATGGAAAGAAAGGAAAGGAAAAGGAAGGAAAGGAAGGGAAAAGGGAAAGGAAAGGAAAAGAAAGGAAAGGGAAGGAAAGGAAATGAAAGGAGAGGAAATGAAAGGGAAAATGAAAGGAAAGAAAGGGAAAGGAAAGGACAGGAAAGGGAAGGGAAGGAATGAAAGGAAAGGAAAGGAATGGAAAGTAAAGGGAAGGAAAGAAAAGGGAAGGAAGGAAAATGAAAGGGAAAGGAAAGGAAAGGGAAGGAAAAGAAATGGAAGGAAGGGAAAGGAAATGAAAGGAAAGGGAAGGAAGGGGAAGAAAAGGAAAAGGAAAGAAAAGGGAAGGGAAGGAAGGGAAGGGAAAGAAAGGAAAGGAAAGGAAAGGAAAGGAAAAGGAAATGGAAGGTATGGAAAGGAAAGGGAAGGAAAGGAAAGAAAGGAAAGCAAAAGAAAGGGAAGAAAGGGAAAGGAAAGGAAAGGAAAGAAAAAGAAAGGAAAGGGAAAGAAAGGAAGGGAATGGAAAGGAAATGGAAGGAAAGGAAATGAAAGGGAAAGAAAGGAAGGAAAGGGAATGGAAAGGAAAGGAAAGGGAAAGGAAAGGAATGGAAATGAAAGGAAAGGGAAAGAAGGAAAGGAAAGGAAAAGAAAGGAGAGGAAAGGAAAGAAAGGAAAGGCAGGGAAAGGAAAGGAAGGGAAATGAAACGAAGGGAAAGGGAAGGAAATGAAAGGAAAGAAATGAAAGGAAAGGAAAGGAAAGGAAAGGAAA